>NW_027139619.1:0-133791 GCF_035084215.1 Heptranchias perlo | reverse complement strand
GAGAGACTGGGGGCAACGAGGGGGGAGAGAGAGAGACTGGGGGCAACGAGGGGGGAGAGAGAGACTGGGGGCAACGAGGGGGGAGAGAAGAGAGAGAGAGAGAGAGAGAGACTGGGGGCAACGAGGGGGAGAGAGAGAGAGAGAGAGAGAGACTGGGGGCAACGAGGGGGGAGAGAGAGAGAGAGACTGGGGGCAACGAGGGGGGAGAGAGAGAGACTGGGGGCAACGAGGGGGGAGAGAGAGGACTGGGGGCAACGAGGGGGGAGAGAAAGAGAGAGAGAGAGAGAGAGACTGGGGGCAACGAGGGGGGAGAGAGAGAGAGAGACTGGGGGCAACGAGGGGGGAGAGAGAGAGAGAGAGAGAGACTGGGGGCAACGAGGAGAGAGAGAGAGAGAGACTGGGGGCAACGAGGAGAGAGAGAGACTGACTGGGGGCAACGACGGGGGAGAGGGAGAGAGACTGGGGGCAACGAGGGGGGAGAGGGAGAGAGACTGGGGGCAACGAGGGGGGAGAGGGAGAGAGACTGGGGGCAACGAGGGGGGAGAGGGAGAGAGACTGGGGGCAACGACGGGGGAGAGGGAGAGAGACCGGGGGCAACGAGGGGGGGTGGAGAGAGAGAGACCGGGGGCAACGAGGGGGGAGAGAGAGACTGGGGGCAACGAGGGGGGAGAGAGAGAGAGAGAGAGAGAGAGAGACTGGGGGCAACGAGGGGGGAGAGAGAGAGAGAGAGAGAGAGAGACTGGGGGCAACGAGGGGGGAGAGAGAGAGAGAGAGAGACTGGGGGCAACGAGGAGAGAGAGAGAGAGAGAGAGAGACTGGGGGCAACGAGGAGAGAGAGAGACTGACTGGGGGCAACGACGGGGGAGAGGGAGAGAGACTGGGGGCAACGAGGGGGGAGAGGGAGAGAGACTGGGGGCAACGAGGGGGGAGAGGGAGAGAGACTGGGGGCAACGAGGGGGGAGAGGGAGAGAGACTGGGGGCAACGAGGGGGGAGAGGGAGAGAGACTGGGGGCAACGACGGGGGAGAGGGAGAGAGACCGGGGGCAACGAGGGGGGGGGGTGAGAGAGTGACAGAGGGAGAGACTCGGGGCAACGAGGAGAGAGAGAGAGAGAGAACACGCGTGCGACTGGAGCCCACGAGGGGGGGAGAGAGCGACTGGGGGCGCTTGATGAGGGGTGAACAGTCTGTGTTGACAGGAGATGACTGTGAACAGCACCCAGTTCGGAATGCATTTTAACAGAGAAACTTGAAAAGAATCTCAGCAGTGGAAAAACATAGTTGTTTGGTGAGGATGTGGGACTGCGGGGATGGCATTGGGGGGCAGGGACAGCGGGGGAGGGAGTCGAGGGGGTGGAGGTTCAGTGAGTGACTGAGACTGGCGGGTACCCCAGTTATTGACTGATTCAGGGAGTGAACCAGCCCAGTTCCAGCCCCTTTTTCAAGAAGTTGGGTTGGACCCCCCACCCCCCCAGGCAGTTGCTGTCTTTCCCTCCCCCACCAGGGGTGAGGGAGAAACCGGCCCCCCAGGTGAGGGGTGAGGTAGGAACTGTGCCAGTCGGGCTCAGACCCCAGGTGTTATCCCATTAGACTGATTCCTCTCTCAATGTTGCTCCGACAGTCGAGTGAAAGGCCACAATCCCGGATTCTGTGGCTGTCTGATTGGATCTTCCCCTATATATACGCCTGATTTACCCTTTCCAATTGTAGATTGAAGAAAACGGGAGTCACCTCTTGGCCATTGCGCTAACAGGTGGGGTGGGTGATTGGGCTATCACTGTCTGTATTTACCTGCTGGTTTATGAGTTGATACTGAGGATGCAATGAAAGGGAATCTTTTTGTGTATGCCTCGGAGTGTGAGTTGTATCTCTGGGTCTCTGCCTTTGTGTGTGTCTGTAGGTGTGTATCTGTGTGACTCCACCCCCCCCCCCCAAACCTTTCATTAATATCAATTTTTAATTTATAGAATGTTCATTCCATTTCAGAATAGAATCATAGAAGTTTACAACATGGAAACAGGCCCTTCGGCCCAACATGTCCATGTTGCCCAGTTTATACCACTAAGCTAGTCCCAATTGCCTGCACTTGGCCCATATCCCTCTATACCCATCTTACCCATGTAACTGTCCAAATGCTTTTTAAAAGACAAAATTGTACCCGCCTCTACTACAGCCTCTGAGTGAAAACTTTTTGACTATCCGTAGATGAGCAATGAGTAGTGTGTCTATGGACCGTTTACCTGTCTCTGTATTTTATTTCCTCTGACAGTGATAGAATGGCTGAATCTTGATGAATTACACAATTCATCCATGGGTTTTTCTGCTTCACAGATACGGAATGCTGCATGTGATTTTTGCCAGTGGAATGTTGATAGTGCATGGGATTTCCCTCTTAAGCTCCTGGATTGTTCAGCCAAGTAAAACCATGCTTGACCTGTAATCATTACATATTGTGTAGATTTAATACTTACGGTGCTTGCAAGCTATTTTTCTTGACAATCCAAGCAGGTTTCGTGGTATTAGCCTAGGTAATAATATTCATGGACAAATCTGCTTGGCAGTTTCACAAGTGCCTAGATGAGTTCAAACATGTTTAATCAGCGCACTGCATCTTAGCACTCACCATGAAGTATTTAAGCAAGAAATTGTTTATCTGTAGCTGGCTGGATGAAATGCTGGCAAATGTAATTAGACCCAAACTATTTTCTTCTTTCTGTTTCATCTCTTTTTCTATTCCCTCCCTTCCCAGGCTGTTGCTTTTATTTCTTGTTTGAATGGCCAAATGGGTTGCATTCTCCCCATGAACAAAGGACCTGGCTATTTTGCTTGAGTCCTTCGGGGACCACCAAGGTCTTCATCTTCTGCGGTGTAATTCCACAGCACTTTCAACAATACAAAAATGCATGACTGAATAGCAGAAAAATGCAGAATGTTGGGAGCATTGAACTATGTCTCGGCTGCTGTCACAACACAGGCCAGCTCTGCTGCTGTCTGCACCAAGGCAGTCCCACAGTGTAACTGGGATTGTTTTTCAATTCAGACAGCCAGTTCCTTTTATTTGCAAGAATGATCTTGGTAACATTTTTCTCAACATACTTTTTCTGCACCGTAGCATTCTGCTCTCTGATTGGGGCAATAGGTGATCCTCACTTGGGAATGTTGGGAAAATGCTACCAGCAACAGGTAATTTTCATAATCTTCCAATCCCATTCCACTTCACAGAGTCCAGCACAGTTTACAGTGCAGACTGAACCAAGTAACTGAGCTGGGATTGGCAAACGTGAATTCAGGTGGAAGGTACCCCTCAAACATTTAAATATTTAGCACACAACTAGAAGGTTGCAAATTTGATTTCCAGAGTGCCGACTAGTTATAATGGTTCATCTGGTGTGGAGATTTCATGTACTAGCCACAAGACATTGCATCTGGGTTTTGGGGGTTTTTTTTGGAGGGGGAGACATTAGAGGTTTTTAAATTTTACATTTTCCTCTCCTTGCTCCTCCTTTCCGTTCCTGGAATTTACAGCACAGGCAGAAGCCATTCGACCCATCGCTCCTCTGCCAGCTCTTCACTTGGAGCTGTCCATTCTAATCCTGTTTCTCTTCCATCTCTCCATATTTCTTTCTTTTGAAATCCATATCAATTTCACTTTTTAAATGTTGTTACAGTCTCTGCCTCAATAGCCCCTTGTCGTAAAACATTCAGTGATCTAATAACCCTCTGTGCACAAAAATTTCTTATGATTTTCCCCTTCATTCTTTTAATGATATTCCTCAGTCTAAAGTTTCTTATTACAAATTTCCCAACCAATGGAAACAATCTTCCACTGTTTATCCTTTCCTATTTTTGAAAATCTTTCCTACATCCTCCTTTTAAACTTTTTCAGTTTTTTAAAAAAAGTCCCTATTTTTGGAGCCCTCCTTCACAACTCTAACCTCTCTTTCCTGGTCCCATTCTAGTCAATCTTCACTGTCCCGTTTTCATGGCTCTGATACCCTTACAACGGACTTTTCAATCTTCTGCTTATTTGTGTCATTTTCATACCAGCAGTGGTATATATTTGTATGTTAATTGCCCAATTCACGCAAATTGTTGGTTGTGCCTTTCGACTAGTCCCTAGCAAAAACATGGTAGACATGTACAGTTTAAAAAATCCTCTCCGGCAGTTGATAGTTGATCAGTAGATATATGGTACTGAAAAATGGTGCATTAAAATGCTGCAACCCTGGCGGGTGGGAGTCGATGGGTGGTGGGCGTCAATGGCGGGCGGGCGGGCGTCGATGCGGGCGGGTGGGCGGTGGGAGTCGATGGGTGGTGGGCGTCGATGGCGGGCGGGCGGGCGTCGATGCGGGCGGGTGGGCGGTGGGAGTCGATGGGTGGTGGGCGTCGATGGGTGGTGGGCGTCGATAGCGGGCGGGCGGGCGTCGATGCGGGTGGGAGTCGATGGGTGGGAGTCGATGGGTGGTGGGCGTCGATGGCGGGCGGGCGTCGATGGCGGGCGGGCGGGCGTCGATGCGGGCGGGTGGGCGGTGGGAGTCGATGGGTGGGAGTCGATGGGTGGTGGGCGTCGATGGCGGGCGGGCGGGCGTCGATGGCGACCGGGTGGGCGGTGGGAGTCGATGGCGGGCGGGTGGGCGTCGATGGTGGGCGGTGGGAGCTTCACTTTTTGCAAAGTGAAATCCTGAGTTACTTCAGGCACTACTGACTCTGCATCCTATTCTCTTCAAACTGGAGCTGAATGATCTTTATCTGGCTCCAGTTTGCTATAATAAACAAGGTTTTTATAATATTTTGGTGTTGCATGTGCTACCTCACTGTGTCACTAGGTTCCAGCATTGTTCTTGAGTCAGTCATAAGGAAATATAAGAGGGTAATGCTGGTTAATTGGTTCCTTTTTATTACGCCTTCTCTTCCTTCCCTTTGAGGTGCTCTTTTTGTTTTGGTTTCCTGAGGAGATTTATTTGTGATTTTATTTTTAAAATTACGTTTCCATTGCCTTTTTGATGTGATGTGAATCCGTATCCATCTCCACTGAATGGAGACACTGCCCAAAAAGTATTTTCAGTCCAGCCTGAAAGCTTGAAACTGAAACCATTGCCTAATGGATCTGTTCAGGTTTTCTACCTCCAAACATTACCCATGGCCTGTTTTCTAATGGTGATGTTAGCCGTATAATCAAGTTAATGGGGTTTTGTTCTGTTTTTTCGATAGTTGGTTTGATTTTTAGTATTTCATAGGATGCTTGTGGTAATGAAGCGTTGAATCCCAGTACAGCGTATTAATTCTTAGTACCAGAAACTCCTGACCCATCCCATATGATGGGTTTCCATTTCCACCTGATGAATTTGCTGTGCTTTTTTTAAAAAAAGGTTAAGTCCTCCAACAAAGTTGTCTTTTAAATTGTGCTGTGTTCTTCATGCTTTCACAATTTGCAAGTCAGATCCGATTCTTCCCTCTCCTCTCCCAAGGGGCAAGAGTAACCCATTCCCATGGATCATAACGCTACACATAACTTTTTTTACTCCAGAAAATGTGAACCTGTGTTTAGATTTTAATCGAGTTACTTTCATGGAAAGACAGAAAATGCAGTAAATTTGTAAAGTTGGTTTGGTTTCTTTGGGCCATTGACCGAGGTTTGCACGGATGAAATGAATGACATGGAGCTGTGTTATGTAATACTGGGAAAGCTCCACTCGGCCCTTTAAAAGTACCCGGAACCTCCACAGCTTCTCGAGGATCTACGGCAGCTGGTGTGATACTGATTCATTCGGATCAGGAAAGTTCCAGCTTTGATCACTGATTATGGTCTTAATTAGATGATCTGCTCCAGCAAAGAGGCAGGGACACTAAAATTCTGAATTGAATTTCATAAGGGTACACTCCGTGCTGTCGCCTACATGAAAACAAAGACTCTTGCAATCTTTCACATATCTATCAGTTTTACAGTAAATTATTTATAGTTTTCTGGATTGGTGTTTTGTGCAATGTTGAAAGTGTAATGGAGCACGGAATGGATTCTAATGGAGGTGTAATGGAGCACGGAATGGATTCTAATGGAAGTGTGAAGGAGCACGGAATGGATTCTAATGGAGGTGTAATGGAGCACGGAATGGATTCTAATGGAAGTGTAATGGAGCACGGAATGGATTCTAATGGAGGTGTAATGGAGCACGGAATGGATTCTAATGGAAGTGTAATGGAGCACGGAATGGATTCTAATGGAAGTGTAATGGAGCACGGAATGGATTCTAATGGAAGTGTAATGGAGCACGGAATGGATTCTAATGGAAGTGTGAAGGAGAACGGAATGGATTCTAATGGAGGTGTAATGGAGCACGGAATGGATTCTAATGGAAGTGTGAAGGAGAACGGAATGGATTCTAATGGAAGTGTGAAGGAGAACGGAATGGATTCTAATGGAAGTGTAATGGAGCACGGAATGGATTCTAATGGAAGTGTAATGGAGCACGGAATGGATTCTAATGGAAGTGTGAAGGAGAACGGAATGGATTCTAATGGAGGTGTAATGGAGCACGGAATGGATTCTAATGGAAGTGTGAAGGAGAACGGAATGGATTCTAATGGAAGTGTAATGGAGCACGGAATGGATTCTAATGGAAGTGTGAAGGAGAACGGAATGGATTCTAATGGAGGTGTAATGGAGCACGGAATGGATTCTAATGGAGGTGTGAAGGAGCACGGAATGGATTCTAATGGAAGTGTGATGGAGCACGGAATGGATTCTAATGGAGGTGTGAAGGAGCACGGAATGGATTCTAATGGAGGTGTAATGGAGCACGGAATGGATTCTAATGGAAGTGTGAAGGAGAACGGAATGGATTCTAATGGAAGTGTGAAGGAGAACGGAATGGATTCTAATGGAAGTGTGAAGGAGCACGGAATGGATTCTAATGGAAGTGTAATGGAGCACGGAATGGATTCTAATGGAAGTGTAATGGAGCACGGAATGGATTCTAATGGAAGTGTGAAGGAGAACGGAATGGATTCTAATGGAAGTGTAATGGAGCACGGAATGGATTCTAATGGAAGTGTGAAGGAGAACGGAATGGATTCTAATGGAGGTGTAATGGAGCACGGAATGGATTCTGATGGAGGTGTGAAGGAGAACGGAATGGATTCTAATGGAAGTGTGAAGGAGAACGGAATGGATTCTAATGGAAGTGTGAAGGAGCACGGAATGGATTCTAATGGAAGTGTAATGGAGCACGGAATGGATTCTAATGGAAGTGTAATGGAGCACGGAATGGATTCTAATGGAAGTGTGAAGGAGAACGGAATGGATTCTAATGGAAGTGTAATGGAGCACGGAATGGATTCTAATGGAAGTGTGAAGGAGAACGGAATGGATTCTAATGGAAGTGTGAAGGAGCACGGAATGGATTCTAATGGAAGTGTAATGGAGCACGGAATGGATTCTAATGGAAGTGTGAAGGAGAACGGAATGGATTCTAATGGAAGTGTAATGGAGCACGGAATGGATTCTAATGGAAGTGTGAAGGAGAACGGAATGGATTCTAATGGAAGTGTAATGGAGCACGGAATGGATTCTAATGGAGGTGTGAAGGAGAACGGAATGGATTCTAATGGAAGTGTGAAGGAGAACGGAATGGATTCTAATGGAAGTGTAATGGAGCACGGAATGGATTCTAATGGAAGTGTGAAGGAGAACGGAATGGATTCTAATGGAAGTGTAATGGAGCACGGAATGGATTCTAATGGAAGTGTGAAGGAGAACGGAATGGATTCTAATGGAAGTGTAATGGAGCACGGAATGGATTCTAATGGAAGTGTGAAGGAGAACGGAATGGATTCTAATGGAAGTGTAATGGAGCACGGAATGGATTCTAATGGAGGTGTGAAGGAGAACGGAATGGATTCTAATGGAAGTGTGAAGGAGAACGGAATGGATTCTAATGGAAGTGTGAAGGAGAACGGAATGGATTCTAATGGAAGTGTGAAGGAGCACGGAATGGATTCTAATGGAAGTGTAATGGAGCACGGAATGGATTCTAATGGAAGTATGAAGGAGCACGGAATGGATTCTAATGGAAGTGTAATGGAGCACGGAATGGATTCTAATGGAGGTGTGAAGGAGCACGGAATGGATTCTAATGGAAGTGTAATGGAGCACGGAATGGATTCTAATGGAAGTGTGAAGGAGCACGGAATGGATTCTAATGGAGGTGTAATGGAGCACGGAATGGATTCTAATGGAAGTGTGAAGGAGCACGGAATGGATTCTAATGGAAGTGTGAAGGAGCACGGAATGGGTTCTAATGGAGGTGTAATGGAGCACGGAATGGATTCTAATGGAAGTGTGAAGGAGCACGGAATGGATTCTAATGGAAGTGTGAAGGAGCACGGAATGGATTCTAATGGAAGTGTGAAGGAGCACGGAATGGATTCTAATGGAAGTGTGAAGGAGCACGGAATGGATTCTAATGGAAGTGTAATGGAGCACGGAATGGATTCTAATGGAAGTGTGAAGGAGCACGGAATGGATTCTAATGGAGGTGTAATGGAGCACGGAATGGATTCTAATGGAAGTATGAAGGAGCACGGAATGGATTCTAATGGAAGTGTGAAGGAGAACGGAATGGATTCTAATGGAGGTGTAATGGAGCACGGAATGGATTCTAATGGAAGTGTGAAGGAGCACGGAATGGATTCTAATGGAAGTGTGAAGGAGAACGGAATGGATTCTAATGGAGGTGTAATGGAGCACGGAATGGATTCTAATGGAAGTGTGAAGGAGCACGGAATGGATTCTAATGGAAGTGTGAAGGAGAACGGAATGGATTCTAATGGAAGTGTAATGGAGAACGGAATGGATTCTAATGGAAGTGTGAAGGAGCACGGAATGGATTCTAATGGAAGTGTGAAGGAGCACGGAATGGATTCTAATGGAGGTGTGAAGGAGAACGGAATGGATTCTAATGGAGGTGTGAAGGAGAACGGAATGGATTCTAATGGAAGTGTGAAGGAGAACGGAATGGATTCTAATGGAGGTGTGAAGGAGAACGGAATGGATTCTAATGGAAGTGTGAAGGAGAACGGAATGGATTCTAATGGAGGTGTGAAGGAGCACGGAATGGATTCTAATGGAGGTGTGAAGGAGAACGGAATGGATTCTGATGGAAGTGTAATGGAGCACGGAATGGATTCTGATGGAGGTGTGAAGGAGCACGGAATGGATTCTAATGGAAGTGTGAAGGAGAACGGAATGGATTCTAATGGAAGTGTAATGGAGCACGGAATGGATTCTGATGGAGGTGTGAAGGAGAACGGAATGGATTCTAATGGAAGTGTGAAGGAGAACGGAATGGATTCTAATGGAAGTGTGAAGGAGCACGGAATGGATTCTAATGGAAGTGTGAAGGAGCACGGAATGGATTCTAATGGAAGTGTGAAGGAGCACGGAATGGATTCTAATGGAGGTGTGAAGGAGAACGGAATGGATTCTAATGGAAGTGTGAAGGAGAACGGAATGGATTCTAATGGAAGTGTGAAGGAGCACGGAATGGATTCTAATGGAGGTGTGAAGGAGAACGGAATGGATTCTAATGGAAGTGTGAAGGAGAACGGAATGGATTCTAATGGAAGTGTGAAGGAGAACGGAATGGATTCTAATGGAGGTGTGAAGGAGAACGGAATGGATTCTAATGGAGGTGTGAAGGAGAACGGAATGGATTCTCATGGAGGTGTGAAGGAGCACGGAATGGATTCTAATGGAGGTGTGAAGGAGAACGGAATGGATTCTAATGGAGGTGTAATGGAGCACGGAATGGATTCTAATGGAGGTGTAATGGAGCACGGAATGGATTCTAATGGAAGTGTGAAGGAGAACGGAATGGATTCTAATGGAAGTGTGAAGGAGAACGGAATGGATTCTAATGGAAGTGGGATGGAGAACGGAATGGATTCTAATGGAAGTGTGAAGGAGAACGGAATGGATTCTAATGGAAGTGGGATGGAGCACGGAATGGATTCTAATGGAAGTGTGAAGGAGAACGGAATGGATTCTAATGGAAGTGGGATGGAGAACGGAATGGATTCTAATGGAAGTGTGAAGGAGAACGGAATGGATTCTAATGGAAGTGGGATGGAGAACGGAATGGATTCTAATGGAAGTGTAATGGAGCACGGAATGGATTCTAATGGAAGTGTGAAGGAGAACGGAATGGATTCTAATGGAAGTGGGATGGAGAACGGAATGGATTCTAATGGAAGTGTGAAGGAGAACGGAATGGATTCTAATGGAAGTGGGATGGAGAACGGAATGGATTCTAATGGAAGTGTAATGGAGCACGGAATGGATTCTAATGGAAGTGTGAAGGAGAACGGAATGGATTCTAATGGAAGTGGGATGGAGCACGGAATGGATTCTAATGGAAGTGTGAAGGAGAACGGAATGGATTCTAATGGAAGTGGGATGGAGAACGGAATGGATTCTAATGGAGGTGTGAAGGAGAACGGAATGGATTCTAATGGAGGTGTGAAGGAGCACGGAATGGATTCTAATGGAAGTGTGAAGGAGAACGGAATGGATTCTAATGGAGGTGGGATGGAGAACGGAATGGATTCTAATGGAAGTGTGAAGGAGAACGGAATGGATTCTAATGGAAGTGGGATGGAGAACGGAATGGATTCTAATGGAAGTGTGAAGGAGAACGGAATGGATTCTAATGGAGGTGTGAAGGAGAACGGAATGGATTCTAATGGAAGTGTGAAGGAGCACGGAATGGATTCTAATGGAAGTGTGAAGGAGAACGGAATGGATTCTGATGGAAGTGTGAAGGAGAACGGAATGGATTCTAATGGAAGTGTGAAGGAGCACGGAATGGATTCTAATGGAAGTGTGAAGGAGAACGGAATGGATTCTCATGGAGGTGTGAAGGAGAACGGAATGGATTCCGATGGAGGTGTAATGGAGCACGGAATGGATTCTAATGGAGCACGGAATGGATTCTAATGGAGCACGGAATGGATTCTAATGGAGCACGGAATGGATTCTAATGGAGCACGGAATGGATTCTAATGGAGCACGGAATGGATTCTAATGGAGCACGGAATGGATTCTAATGGAGCACGGAATGGATTCTAATGGAAGTGTGAAGGAGAGCGGAATGGATTCTGATGGAAGTGTGAAGAAGCACGGAATGGATTCTAATGGAGGTGTGAAGGAGAACGGAATGGATTCTGATGGAGGTGTAATGGAGCACGGAATGGATTCTAATGGAGCACGGAATGGATTCTAATGGAAGTGTGAAGGAGAACGGAATGGATTCTAATGGAGGTGTAATGGAGCACGGAATGGATTCTAATGGAAGTGTGAAGGAGAACGGAATGGATTCTAATGGAGGTGTAATGGAGCACGGAATGGATTCTAATGGAAGTGTGAAGGAGAACGGAATGGATTCTAATGGAGGTGTGAAGGAGAACGGAATGGATTCTAATGGAGGTGTGAAGGAGAACGGAATGGATTCTAATGGAGGTGTGAAGGAGAACGGAATGGATTCTAATGGAGGTGTGAAGGAGAACGGAATGGATTCTAATGGAGGTGTGAAGGAGCACGGAATGGATTCTAATGGAGGTGTGAAGGAGAACGGAATGGATTCTAATGGAGGTGTGAAGGAGAACGGAATGGATTCTAATGGAGGTGTGAAGGAGCACGGAATGGATTCTAATGGAGGTGTGAAGGAGCACGGAATGGATTCTAATGGAAGTGTAATGGAGCACGGAATGGATTCTAATGGAAGTGTGAAGGAGAACGGAATGGATTCTAATGGAAGTGTAATGGAGCACGGAATGGATTCTAATGGAAGTGTGAAGGAGAACGGAATGGATTCTAATGGAAGTGTAATGGAGCACAGAATGGATTCTAATGGAAGTGTGAAGGAGCACGGAATGGATTCTAATGGAGGTGTGAAGGAGCACGGAATGGATTCTAATGGAAGTGTAATGGAGCACGGAATGGATTCTAATGGAGGTGTGAAGGAGCACGGAATGGATTCTAATGGAAGTGTGAAGGAGCACGGAATGGATTCTAATGGAAGTGTGAAGGAGAACGGAATGGATTCTAATGGAAGTGTGAAGGAGCACGGAATGGATTCTAATGGAGGTGTGAAGGAGAACGGAATGGATTCTAATGGAAGTGTAATGGAGCACGGAATGGATTCTAATGGAAGTGTGAAGGAGCACGGAATGGATTCTAATGGAAGTGTGAAGGAGAACGGAATGGATTCTAATGGAGGTGTGAAGGAGAACGGAATGGATTCTAATGGAAGTGTGAAGGAGAACGGAATGGATTCTCATGGAGGTGTGAAGGAGAACGGAATGGATTCTCATGGAGGTGTGAAGGAGAACGGAATGGATTCTAATGGAAGTGTGAAGGAGAACGGAATGGATTCTCATGGAGGTGTGAAGGAGAACGGAATGGATTCTAATGGAGGTGTGAAGGAGAACGGAATGGATTCTAATGGAAGTGTGAAGGAGAACGGAATGGATTCTCATGGAGGTGTGAAGGAGAACGGAATGGATTCTAATGGAAGTGTGAAGGAGAACGGAATGGATTCTAATGGAGGTGTGAAGGAGCACGGAATGGATTCTCATGGAGGTGTGAAGGAGAACGGAATGGATTCTAATGGAAGTGTGAAGGAGAACGGAATGGATTCTCATGGAGGTGTGAAGGAGAACGGAATGGATTCTCATGGAGGTGTGAAGGAGAACGGAATGGATTCTAATGGAAGTGTGAAGGAGAACGGAATGGATTCTCATGGAGGTGTGAAGGAGAACGGAATGGATTCTCATGGAGGTGTGAAGGAGAACGGAATGGATTCTAATGGAAGTGTGAAGGAGAACGGAATGGATTCTAATGGAGGTGGGATGGAGCACGGAATGGATTCTAATGGAAGTGTGAAGGAGCACGGAATGGATTCTAATGGAGGTGTGAAGGAGAACGGAATGGATTCTAATGGAGGTGTGAAGGAGAACGGAATGGATTCTAATGGAGGTGTGAAGGAGAACGGAATGGATTCTAATGGAAGTGTGAAGGAGAACGGAATGGATTCTAATGGAGGTGGGATGGAGCATGGAATGGATTCTAATGGAAGTGGGATGGAGCACGGAATGGATTCTAATGGAAGTGTAATGGAGCACGGAATGGGTTCTAATGGAGGTGTAATGGAGCACGGAATGGATTCTAATGGAAGTGTAATGGAGCACGGAATGGGTTCTAATGGAGGTGTAATGGAGCACGGAATGGATTCTAATGGAAGTGTAATGGAGCACGGAATGGGTTCTAATGGAGGTGTAATGGAGCACGGAATGGATTCTAATGGAGGTGTGAAGGAGAACGGAATGGATTCTAATGGAAGTGTGAAGGAGAACGGAATGGATTCTAATGGAAGTGTGAAGGAGCACGGAATGGATTCTAATGGAGGTGTGAAGGAGAACGGAATGGATTCTAATGGAAGTGTGAAGGAGCACGGAATGGATTCTAATGGAAGTGTGAAGGAGAACGGAATGGATTCTCATGGAGGTGTGAAGGAGAACGGAATGGATTCTAATGGAGGTGTGAAGGAGAACGGAATGGATTCTAATGGAGGTGTGAAGGAGAACGGAATGGATTCTAATGGAAGTGTGAAGGAGAACGGAATGGATTCTAATGGAGGTGTGAAGGAGAACGGAATGGATTCTAATGGAGGTGGGATGGCGCGCGGAATGGATTCTAATGGAAGTGTGAAGGAGAACGGAATGGATTCTAATGGAAGTGTGAAGGAGAACGGAATGGATTCTAATGGAGGTGTGAAGGAGAACGGAATGGATTCTAATGGAAGTGTGAAGGAGAACGGAATGGATTCTAATGGAGGTGGGATGGAGCATGGAATGGATTCTAATGGAGGTGGGATGGAGCATGGAATGGATTCTAATGGAAGTGGGATGGAGCACGGAATGGATTCCGATGGAAGTGGGATGGAGCACGGAATGGATTCTAATGGAGGTGGGATGGCGCGCGGAATGGATTCTAATGGAAGTGTGAAGGAGAACGGAATGGATTCCGATGGAGGTGGGATGGAGCACGGAATGGATTCTAATGGAGCACGGAATGGATTCTCATGTAACTGTGATGGAGCACGGAATGGATTCCGATGGAAGTGGGATGGAGCATGGAATGGATTCTAATGGAGGTGTAATGGAGCACGGAATGGATTCTGATGGAAGTGTGATGGAGCACGGAATGGATTCTAATGGAAGTGTGATGGAGCACGGAATAGATTCTGATGGAACTGTGATGGAGCACGGAATGGATTCTGATGGAAGTGGGATGGAGCACTGAATGGATTTTAATGGAAGTGGGATGGAGCACGGAATGGATTCTGATGGAAGTGGGATGGAGCACGGAATGGATTCTAATGGAAGTGGGATGGAGCACGGAATGGATTCTCATGGAGGTGTAATGGAGCACGGAATGGATTCTGATGGAACTGTGATGGAGCACGGAATGGATTCTGATGGAGGTGTAATGGAGCACTGAATGGATTTTAATGGAAGTGGGATGGAGCACGGAATGGATTCTAATGGAAGTGGGATGGAGCACGGAATGGATTCTAATGGAAGTGGGATGGAGCACGGAATGGATTTTAATGGAAGTGGGATGGAGCACTGAATGGATTTTAATGGAAGTGTGAAGGAGAACGGAATGGATTCTAATGGAAGTGTGATGGAGCACGGAATGGATTCTAATGGAAGTGTGATGGAGCACGGAATGGATTCTAATGGAAGTGGGATGGAGCACGGAATGGATTCTAATGGAAGTGGGATGGAGCACGGAATGGATTCTAATGGAAGTGTGATGGAGCACGGAATGGATTCTAATGGAAGTGTGATGGAGCACGGAATGGATTCTAATGGAAGTGTGATGGAGCACGGAATGGATTCTAATGGAAGTGGGATGGAGCACGGAATGGATTCTAATGGAAGTGTGATGGAGCACGGAATGGATTCTAATGGAAGTGTGATGGAGCACGGAATGGATTCTAATGGAAGTGGGATGGAGCACGGAATGGATTCTAATGGAAGTGGGATGGAGCACGGAATGGATTCTAATGGAAGTGTGATGGAGCACGGAATGGATTCTAATGGAAGTGTGATGGAGCACGGAATGGATTCTAATGGAAGTGTGAAGGAGAACGGAATGGATTCTAATGGAAGTGTGAAGGAGAACGGAATGGATTCTAATGGAAGTGGGATGGAGCACGGAATGGATTCTAATGGAAGTGTGAAGGAGAACGGAATGGATTCTAATGGAAGTGTGAAGGAGCACGGAATGGATTCTAATGGAAGTGGGATGGAGCACGGAATGGATTCTAATGGAAGTGGGATGGAGCACGGAATGGATTCTAATGGAAGTGTGAAGGAGAACGGAATGGATTCTAATGGAAGTGTGAAGGAGCACGGAATGGATTCTAATGGAAGTGTGAAGGAGCACGGAATGGATTCTAATGGAAGTGTGAAGGAGCACGGAATGGATTCTAATGGAAGTGTGAAGGAGAACGGAATGGATTCTAATGGAAGTGGGATGGAGCACGGAATGGATTCTAATGGAAGTGGGATGGAGCACGGAATGGATTCTAATGGAAGTGGGATGGAGCACGGAATGGATTCTAATGGAGGTGTGAAGGAGCACGGAATGGATTCTAATGGAAGTGTGAAGGAGAACGGAATGGATTCTAATGGAGGTGTGAAGGAGAACGGAATGGATTCTAATGGAAGTGGGATGGAGCACGGAATGGATTCTAATGGAAGTGGGATGGAGCACGGAATGGATTCTGATGGAAGTGTGAAGGAGAACGGAATGGATTCTAATGGAGGTGTAATGGAGCACGGAATGGATTCTAATGGATATGTGGTCTAGCACTTAGCGAATTGATTTTTTGAGGGGTACACTCCCTGCGCAGTCACCCTGCATGTAAACAAAGACTCCTGCAATCTTTCACAAATATCTATCAGTTTTGCAGTAAATGACTTAGTTTTTTTTGTTTGGTGTTTTATGTGCTGCTCTGAATACAGTTCTGATGCTTGCAGATGTTGACTTGGTGTAATGTGACCATTCTGTATCAGTCGTCAAACGATATGTTAAAGGCAAGTCTGGTTTAACAAATTTAATGATGTTTCTATGTTTATTGAAGAAGTGACCAGTTGGATAGGCAAAGGGCATGCAGTAAATATGATTAATATGAACTGTCAGTAGATGTTCAGTACCATATCAAACAGGAGTTTGAAAAATTCAGGAGTATGGTATAATTGAGCATGTAATAGCATGGATGGAAAGTCTATTGATGGACAGAGTTCAGGTAAATGGGTGTTTGTACTGGAGATGGTTGTAATTGGTGTATTCTTTGGTTCTTGCTATATAGGCGATTTAGATTGGGCACGGGGAGCGTCATTTCAAAATTTGCTTATGATGCAAAAATGGGATATTTGGCAGTCAGTGGGGAGGACTGTAAAAGACTTCAAGAAAATATAGACAGGTTAGGGGAATAGGCAGACAGGTGGCAGATGCCGTATAACGTGGCAAAGTGTGAAGTGATATGTTTTGGTGGGGGGTGGGTGCTCAATTGGAATATACACTGAATGAAAAGTTGCTGAATGGTGTGGATGAACCTCGGAGTTCAAATACATAATTCCCTGAAAGTGTAAATGCGACGAGATAAAGCCATAAAAAAAAGCCAATTGCGTTATGGGTTTTATTAATGGAGGGCTAGAGTATAAAAGTAAAGAAATAATAAAGATGTACATGGTTACTGAGGGAAGTGGATGTATTGATTTTGATCTTCCAGAATTCCCTAGATTCTAAGAATCCCTGTGGATTGGAAGGTAGCAAATGTAACCCTGCTATTCAAGAAAAGAGGGAGGAAGAGAGAGAGAGAGAGAGAGAGAGAGAGAGAGAGAGAGAGAGAGAGAACAAGGAACTATAGGCCAAGTTAGCCTGACATCAGTAGTAGGGAAAATGCTAGAATGTATTATTAAGGTAGTAACGGCACGTAGAAAATCATCATGACTACGCAGAGCCAACATGGTTTACTTACATACGAATATACGAATGAAGAGTAGGAGTAGGCCATTCAGCCCCTCGAGCCTGCTCTGCCATTTGATAAGATCATGGCTGATTGGATTGTGACCTCAACCCCACTTTCTCATCTACTATAACCTTTGACTTCCTTGTTAATCAGGAATCTGTCTAACTCAGCCTTAAAAATATTCAATGACCCTGCCTCTGTGGGGAAGGGAGTTCCACACTCACATAGAAACATGGAAAATAGGAGCAAGAGTAGGCCATTCGGCCCTTCGGGCCTACTGCGCCATTCAAAATGATCATGGCTGATCGTCTAACTCAGTACCCTGTTCCCACTTTTTCCCCATATCCCTTGATCCCTTTAGCATTAAGAAATATATCTCTCTCCTTGAATACATCTAATGACTTGGCCTCCACTGCCTTCTGTGGGAGAGAATTCCACAGGTTCACCACCCTCTGAATGAAGAAATTTCTCCTCATCTCTGTTCTAAATGACATACCCCGTATCCTGAGACTGTGATCCCTGGTTCTGGACTCCCCAGCCATCGGGAACATCCTCCCTGCATCTAGTCTGTCTAGTCCTGTTAGAATTTTCTATGTTTCGATGAGATCATCTCTCATTCTTCTAAACTCTAGTGAATATAGGCCTAGTCGACCCAATCTCTCCTCATACGACAGTCCTGCCATCCCAGGAATCAGTCTGGTAAACCTTTGTTGCACTCCCTCCATGACAAGGGCATCCTTCCTCAGATAAGGAGACCAAAACTGCACACAATACTCCAGATGTGGTGTCACCAAGGCCCTGTATAACTGCAGTAAGACATCCCTTCTCCTGTACTCAAATCCTCTTGCAATGAAGGCCAACAGACCATTCGCCTTCCTAACTGCTTGCTGCACCTGAATGCTTGCTTTCAGCGACTGGTGTACAAGGACACCCAGGTCTCGTTACACCTCCCCTTTTCCCAATCTATCACCATTCAGATAATAATCTGCCTTTCTGTTTTTACAACCAAAGTGGATAACCTCACATTTATCCACGTTATACTGCATCTGCCATGTTCTTGCCCACTCACCCAACTTGTCTAAATCACATTGGAGCCTCTGCATCCTCCTCACAGCTCACATTCCACCCCAGCTTTGTGTCGTCTGCAAACTTGGAAATGTTACATTTAGTTCCCTCATCCAAATCATTGATATATATTGTGAATAGCTGGGGCCCAAGCACTGATCCCTGCGGTACCCCACTAGTCACTGCCTGCCACCCGGAAAAAGACCCGTTTATTCCTACTCTCTGTTTCCTGTCTGTCAACCAATTCTCAATCCATGCCAGTATATTCCCCCCCAATCCCATGTGCTTTAATTTTGCACACTAACCTCTTGTGTGGGATTTTATCAAAAGCCTTCTGAAAATCCAAATACACCACATCCACTGGTTCTCCCCTATCTATTCTACTAGTTACCTCCTCAAAAAACTCCAGTAGATTTGTTAAGCATGATTTCCCTTTCATAAACCCATGCTGACTTTGTCCAATCCCGTTAATGCCTTCCAAGTGGATATCACGACCCTCTGAGAAAAAATTTCTCCTCCTCTCCATCTTAAATGGGAGACTTACTTTTAAACTGTGGCCCCTAGTTCTAGTCTCTCCCGCAAAGGGAAACATCCCCTCAGCATCTACCCCTTTCCAGTCCCCTGAGCATCTTGTGGTTCAATAAGATCACCTCTCATTCTTCTAAACTCCAGTGTATACAGGCCCAACTTGTCCAACATTTCCTCATAAGATAACCCCCGCATCCCAGGAATCAGTCGAGTGAACCTTCTCTGAACCGCCTCCAAAGCAATTATGTCCTTTCTTAAATAGGGCGACCAAAACTGCACACAGTATTCTAGATGTGGTCTCACCAATGCCCTGTAGAACTGGAGCAAAACAACTCTACTTTTATATTCCATTCCCCTTGCAATAAATGGAAAGGGAAATCGTGTTTGACACATCTGTTCATTTTTGCGGGTGTAACTAGCAGGGTACATAAGGGGGAATCAGTGGATGTATATGTGGATTTTCAAAAGGCATTCGATAAGGTGCCACACGAGGTGGTTACACAAGATGGGGGATGGGATTAGGGGTAATGTATTAGTATGGATTGAGGATTGGTTAACGGACAGAAAACAGTGTAGGAATAAACAGGTCATTTTCAAGTTGGCAGGTTGTGACTAGTGGGGTGCTGCAAGGATCAGTGCTGAGGCCTCAGCTATTAATGACTTAGATGAGGAGATGATGTGGAGATGCCGGTGATGGACTGGGGTTGACAATTGTAAACAATTTTACAACACCAAGTTATAGTCCAGCAATTTTATTTTAAATTCACAAGCTTTCGGAGGCTTCCTCCTTCGTCAGGTGAACGATATGAAAATGAAATCCTCGAAATGAAATTGCATTTATAATTCACAGAACAATGCTTGGTGATTACAGACAGTTTTTTCAATTGCCCGTTGCCAAGGCAATCAGTGTGCAGACAGACAGGTGTTACCTGCCAGGTCTCAGAATATACAAATCACCAAAAAAAAACAACAAACAAAAAAAAACAGAGATAGAGAGGTAGAAACATAGAAAAGACAGCAACTGACCCGTTATATTAAAAACAGATAACATTTGTTCGCTGGTGGGGTAACTTGTAGCGTGACATGAACCCAAGATCCCGGTTGAGGCCGTCCTCATGGGTGCGGAACTTGGCTATCAATTTCTGCTCGACGATTTTGCGTTGTCGTGTGTCTCGAAGGCCGCCTTGGAGTACGCTTACCCGAAGGTCGGTGGATGAATGTCCATGACTGCTGAAGTGTTCCCCGACTGGGAGGGAACCCTCCTGTTTGGCGATTGTTGCGCGGTGTCCGTTCATCCGTTGTCGCAGCGTCTGCATGGTCTCGCCAATGTACCATGCTCTGGGGCATCCTTTCCTGCAACGTATGAGGTAGACAACGTTGGCCGAGTCACAGGAGTATGAACCATGCACCTGGTGGGTGGTGACCTCTCGTGTGATGGTGGTATCTGTGTCGATGATCTGGCATGTCTTGCAGAGGTTACCGTGGCAGGGTTGTGTGGTGTCGTGGACGCTGTTCTCTTGAAAGCTGGGTAATTTGCTGCGAACGATGGTCTGTTTGAGGTTGGGTGGCTGTTTAAAGGCGAGTAGTGGAGGTGTGGGGATGGCCATAGCGAGGTGTTTGTCCTGATTGATGACATGTTGAAGGCTGCGGAGAACATGGCGTAGTTTCTCCGCTCCGGGGAAGTACTGGACGACAAAGGGTACTCTGGTTGCGTCCCGTGTTAGTCTCCTGAGGAGGTCTATGCGATTTTTTGCTGTGGCCCGTCGGAACTGTCGATCGATGAGTCGAGCGTCATATCCCGTTCTTACTAGGGCGTCTTTCAGCGTCTGTAGGTGTCCATCGCGTTCCTCCTCGTCTGAGCAGACCATGTGTATTCGCAGGGCCTGTCCATAGGGGATGGCCTCTTTGACGTGGTTAGGGTGGAAGCTGGAAAAGTGGAGCATCGTGAGGTTGTCCGTGGGCTTGCGGTAGAGTGAGGTGCTGAGGTGCCCGTCTTTGATGGAGATTCGTGTGTCCAAGAAAGAAATTGATTCTGAGGAGTAGTCCATGGTGAGCTTGATGGTGAGATGGAACTTGTTGATGTTATCGTGTAGTCTCTTTAGTGATTCCTTGCCGTGGGTCCATAGAAAGAAAATGTCGTCGATGTATCTGGTGTATAGTGTTGGTTGGAGGTCCTGTGCAGTGAAGAAGTCCTGCTCGAACTTGTGCATGAAAATGTTGGCGTATTGGGGTGCGAATTTGGTCCCCATGGCTGTTCCGTGTGTTTGGGTAAAGAACTGGTTATCGAAGGTGAAGACATTGTGATCCAGGATGAAGCGGATGAGTTGTAGGATGGCGTCTGGAGATTGGCTGTTGTTGGTGTTGAGTACTGAGGCTGTTGCAGCGATGCCGTCATCGTGGGGGATACTGATGTATAGTGCCGAGACGTCCATCGTGGTGAGAAGTGTTCCTGGTTCAACTGGTCCGTGGGTACTGAGTTTTTGTAGGAAGTCTGTAGTGTCGCGACAGAAGCTGGGGGTTCCCTGTACAATGGGTTTCAGGATGCCCTCGATGTATCCAGAGAGGTTCTCACACAGGGTTCTGTTGCCTGATACGATAGGACGTCCGGGTGTGTTGGCTTTGTGTATCTTTGGGAGGCAGTAGATGAGGAGACAGAGTATCGTGTATCCAAGTTTGCTGACAGTACAAAGCTAGGTGGGAAAGTAAGCTGTGAGGCAGACGCAGAGGCTGCAAAGGGAGATAGACAGGTTTGGTGAGTGGGCGAGAAGTTGCCAGATGGAGTATAATGTGGGATACTGTGAAATTATCCACTTTGGTGGGGAGAATAGAAAAGCAGAATATTTTTTAAAAGGTGAGAGACTAAGAAATGTTGGTAGCCAGAGGAATTTGGATATGAATTGTCATGATTCCTTGTACATGAATTACAAAGCTAACATGCAAGTCAGCAAGCAATTAGGAAGGCAGTTGCTTTGGAGGCGGTTCAGAGAAGGTTCACTCGACTGATTCTTGGGATGAGGGGGTTATCTTATGTTAGCCTTTATTGCAAGGGGGTTGGAGTATAAGAGTAAGAAAGTCTTGCTGCAATTATATCGGGCTCTGGTGAGACCACACCTGGAGAACTGTGTACAGTTTTGGTCTCGTTACCTAAGGAAGGATATACTCGCCTTGGAGGCGGTGCAGTGAGGGTTCACTAGATTGATTCCTGGGATGAGAGGGTTGTCCTATGAGGAGAGATTGAATAGAAAGGGCCAAATGAGAGGTGATCTCATTGAAACGTATAAAATTCTTAGAGGGCTTGACAGGCTAGATGCTGAGAGGCTGTTTCCCCTGGCTGGAGAGTCTAGAGCAAGAGACCATAGTCTAAAGATAAGGGGTCGGCCATTTAGCACCAAGATGAGGAAAAGTTTCTTCACTCAGAGGGTTGTGAATCTTTGGAATTCTCTATCCCAGAGGGCTGTGGATGCTCAGTTGTTGAGAATATTCAAGACTGAGATTGACAGATTTTTGGACACTAAGGGATATGGGGATAGGGCGGAAAAGTGGAGTTGAGGTCAAAAATCAGCCATGATATTGAATGGCGGAACAGGTTCAAGGGGCCGTACGGCCTACTCCTGCTCCTATTTTTAATGTTCTTATGAAATAAGGGTGGAAATTAGAGGCTCTGGCCACAATCTTCCAATCCTCCTTAGATATGGGGACGGTGTCAGACGACTGGAGGATTGCAAATGTTACACCCCTGTACAAAAAGGGGAGAGGGAAAAACCCGGCAATTACACGCTAGTCAGCCTAACGTCGGTGGTAGGGAAACATTTAGAGACAGTAATCCAGGAGAAAATAAATTGGCACTTGGAAAAGTCTGGGCTCATAAATGAAAGCACAAATTTGTTAAAGGAAAATCATGTTTGACTAACTTGATTGAGTTCTTTGATACAGTAACGGAGAGGGTTGATGAGGGTAGTACAGTTGATGTTGTGTATATGGACTTTCAAAACGTATTTGATAAAGTACTCCATAATAAACTTGTTAGCAAAATTAAGCCCATTTGATTAAAGGGTCAGTGGCAGCATGGATACAAAATTGGTTAAGGGACAGAAAGCAGATAGTAGTGGTGAATGGTTGTTTTTCAGACAAGAGGGAAGTATACAGTGGTGTTCCACAGGGGTCAGTAGTGGGACCACTGCTCTTTTAATATGTTAATGACCTGGACTTGGGTATAGAGGGTATAATTTCAAAGTTTGCAGATGACATGAAACTCAGAAATGCAGTAAACAATGTGGATGAGAGTAACAGACTTTTTTTATTCGTTCATGGGAAGTGGGCGTCGCTGGCGAGGCCGGCATTTATTGCCCATCCCTAATTGCCCTTGAGAATTTGGTGGTGAGCCGCCTTCTTGAACCGCTGCAGTCCGTGTGGTGAAGGTTCTCCCACAGTGCTGTTAGGAAGGGAGTTCCAGGATTTTGACCCAGCGACGATGAAGGAACAGCGATATATTTCCAAGTCGGGATGGTGTGTGGCTTGGAGGGGAACGTGCAGGTGGTGTTGTTCCCATGTGCCTGCTGCTTTTGTCCTTCTAGGTGGTAGAGGTCATGGATTTGGGAGGTGCTGTCGAAGAAGCCTTGGCAAGTTGCTGCAGTGCATCCTGCGGATGGTACGCACTGCAGCCACTGTGTGCTGGTGGTGAAGGGAGTGAATGTTTAGGGTGGTGAATGGGGTAACAATCAAGCGGGCTGCTTTGTCCTGGATGGTGTCGAGCTTCTTGAGTGTTGTTGGAGCTGCACACATCCAGGCAAGTGGAGAGTATTCCATCACACTCCTGATTTGTGCCTTGTAGATGGTGGAAAGGCTCTGGGGAGTCAGGAGGTGAGTCACTTGCCGCAGAATACCCAGCCTCTGACCTGCTCTTGTAGCCACAGTATTTATATGGCTGGTCCAGTTAAGTTTCTGGTCAATGGTGACCCCCAGGATGTTGATGGTGGGGGATTCGGCGATGGTAATGCCGTTGAATGTCAAGGGGAGGTGGATAGACTCTCTCTTGTTGGAGATGATGTGGAGATGCCGGTGATGGACTGGGGTTGACAATTGTAAACAATTTTACAACACCAAGTTATAGTCCAGCAATTTAAAATAAAATTGCTGGACTATAACTTGGTGTTGTAAAATTGTTTACAATTGTTGGAGATGGTCATTGCCTGGCACTTGTCTGGCTTGAATGTTACTTGCCACTTATGAGCCCAAGCCTGGATGTTGTCCAGGTCTTGCTGCATGCGGGCACGGACTGTTTCACTATCTGAGGGATTGCGAATGGAACTGAACACTGTGCAATCATCAGTGAACATCCCCATTTCTGACCTTACGATGGAGGGAAGGTCATTGATGAAGCAGCTGAAGATGGTTGGGCCTCGGACGCTGCCCTGAGGAACTCCTGCAGCAGTGTCCTGGGGCTGAGATGATTGACCTCCAACGACCACTACCATCTTCCTTTGTGCTAGGTATGACTCCAGCCGCTGGAGAGTTTTCCCTCTGATTCCCATTGACTTCAATTTTACTGGGGCTCCTTGGTGCCCCACTCTGTCAAATGCTGCCTTGATATCAAGGGCAGTTACTCTCACCTCACCTCTGGAATTTAGCTCTTTTGTCCATGTTTGGACCAAGGCTGTAATGAGGTCTGGAGCCGAGTGTCCCTGGCGGCGGAACCCAAACTGAGCATCGGTGAGCAGGTTATTGGTGAGTAAGTGCCGCTTGATAGCCTGTCGACGACACCTTCCATCACTTTGCTGATGATTGAGAGTAGACTGATGGGGCGGTAATTGGCCGGATTGGATTTGTCCTGCTTTTTGTGGACAGGACATACCTGGGCAATTTTCCGCATTGTCGGGTAGATGAACAGTTTGGCAAGAGGCGCAGCTAGTTCTGGAGCACAAGTCTTCAGCACTACAGCCGCGATGTTGTCGGGGCCTATAGCCTTTGCTGTATCCAGTGCACTCAGCCGTTTCTTGATATCACGTGGAGTGAATCGAATTGGCTGAAGACTGGCTTCTGTGATGGTGGGGATATCGGGAGGAGGCTGAGATGGATCATCCACTTGGCACTTCTGGCTGAAGATGGTTGCAAACGCTTCAGCCTTGTCTTTTCCACTCACGTGCTGGACTCCGCCATCATTGAGGATGGGGATTTTCACGGAGCCTCCTCCTCCCGTTAGTTGTTTAATTGTCCACCACCATTCACGACTGGATGTGGCAGGACTGCAGAGCTTTCATCTGATCCGTTGGTTGTGGAATCGCTTAGCTCTGTCTACAGCATGTTGCTTCTGCTGTTTAACATGCATGTAGTTCTGTGTAGTAGCTTCACCAGGTTGGTACCTCATTTTTAGGTACACCTGGTGCTGCTCCTGGCATGCTCTTCTACATTCCTCATTGAACCAGGGTTGATCCCTTGGCTTGTTGGTAATGGTAGAGTGAGGAATATGCCGGGCCATGAGGTTACAGATTGTGCTGGAATACAATTCTGCTGCTGCTGATGGTCCACAGCGCCTCATGGATGCCCGGTTTTGAACTGTTATGCTATAGCATGGTGGTAGTGCCACACAACACATTGGATGGTATCCTCAGTGCGAAGATGGGACTTCATCTCCACGAGGACTGTGCGGTGGTCACTCCTACCAATACTGCCATGGACAGATGCATTTGCGACAGGTAGATTGGTGAGGAAGAGGTCAAGTAAGTTTTTCCCTCGTGTTGGTTCACTCACCACTTGTCGCAGGCCCAGTCTGGCAGCTATGTCCTTCAGGACTCGGCCAGCTCGGTCAGTAGTGGTGCTACCGAGCCACTCTTGGTGATGGACATTGAAGTCCCCCACCCAGAGTACATTTTGTGCCCTTGCTACCCTCCGTGCTTCCTCCAAGTGGTGCTCAACATGGAGGAGGACTGATTCATCAGCTGAGGGAGGACGGGAGGTGGTAATCAGCAGGATGTTTTCTTGCCTATGTTTGACCTGATGCCATGAGATTTCATGGGGTCCAAAGTCAATGTTGAGGACTCCCAGGGCCACTCCCTCCTGACTGTATATCACTGTACCGCCACCTCTGGTGGGTCTGTCCTGCCGGTGGGACAGGACATACCCAGGGATGGTGATGGAAGAGTCTGGGACATTGGCTGAAAGGTGTGATTCTGTGAGTATGGCTATGTCAGGCTGTTGCTTGACTAGTCTGTGGGACAGCTCCCCCAATGTTGGCACAAGTCGCCAGATGTTAGTGAGGAGGAATTTGCAGGGTCGACTGGGCTTGGTTTGCCTTTGTCGAGTCCGATGCCGGGTGTGCGTCGGATTTTATTCATATTATGACTTTCTGTAGCGTGATTGTTCAACTGAGCGGTTTGCTGGGCCATTTCAGAGGGCAATTAATAATCAACCACATTGCTGTGAGTCTGGAGTCACATATAGGCCAGACCGGGTAAGGACGGCAGGTTCCCTTCCCTAAAGGACATTCGTGAATCAGTTGGGTTTTTACGACAATCCGGTAGTTTCATGGCCACCATTACTGATACTAGTTTTGTTTTATTCCAGATTTTATTTAATTAATTGAATTTAAATTCCCCAGCTGCCGTGGCGGGATTTGAACTGATGGCTCCGGATTATTAGCCCTGGCCTCTGGATTACTAGCCCAGTAACATAACCACTGTTTCTGTACCCCAGGAGGACATAGACAGACTGGTGAAACGGGCAGACACATGGTTGATGACATTTAATGCAGAGAAGTGTGAAGTGATACATTTTGATGTTAAGGGTCAATTGAAATTTTCAATACTGAGATTGATGGATTTTTGTTGGGTAAGGGTATTAAGATATGGAGGAAAGGCGGGTAAATGGAGTTGAGGTACAGATAAGCCATGCTTTAATTGAATGGCGGAATTGGCTCGAGGGGCTGATCGGTCTGCTTCTGTTCCTATATTCCCATGTAAAGAGAGACAGCATAAAAACTTGGTGGTAAGAAGGACAATCGCGAAGGTTTTTATACCTACATAAGGAAAAAGAGAATGGGAAAAGGGAAAGTGGGCCCAATGAAAATTTATTCAGGTATGATGGCAATATGAACTAAATGGTACAATTTTAAAGGGGATGCAAGAACAGGGGATTCTCATACACAAATCTTTGAAGGTGACAGGACAAGTTGATCATACGGGATCCTGGGCTTTATAAACAGAGACGTACAGTACAAAAGCAAGGAAGTTATGCCAAACCTCTATGGTTAGTCCTAAGCTGGAATATTATGTCCAATTCTGGGCACCACACTTTAGGAAGGATGTCAAGGCCTTGGAGAGGGTGCAGAAGAGATTTACTAGAATGATACCAGGGATGAGGGACTTCAATTGTGTGGAGAGACTGGGATTGTTCTCCTTAGAGCAGAGAGGTTATGGTGTTGAAAATAGAGGGCTTTTGATAGAGGAGGGTTAGTAACCAGTGGACACAGATTTAAGATAATTGGCAGATGAACTAGAGGGGAGATGAGGGGGAAACAAATTTATGCAGCGAGTTGTTAGGATCTGGAATGTGCTGCCTGAAAGGGCGGTGGAAGCAGATTCAATAGTAACCTGCAAAAGGGGATTAGATAAATTCTTGAAAAGGAAAAATTTGCAGAGCTATGGGGAAAAAGCAGGGGAGTGGGACTAATAGGCTCTTTCTAAGAGCCGGCACAGACATGATGGGCCGAATGGCCTCCTGTGCTGTATGATTCTGTGAGGCACTGGGGTTGACAATTGTAAACAATTTTACAACACCAAGTTATAGTCCAGCAATTTTATTTTAAATTCACAAGCTTTCGGAGGCTTCCCCCTTCGTCAGGTGAACGATGTGAAATGAAATCCTCGAAATGACGAAGGGGGAAGCCTCCGAAAGCTTGTGAATTTAAAATAAAATTGCTGGACTATAACTTGGTGTTGTAAAATTGTTTACAATGATTCTGTGAGTACAGTGGAGGATGAGGACATGCAAAATTATTAGAGAAATATTTTGCTTTGGTTGTCAGTGGTAGGGAGTCCCAGGTGGTTTCTACCTGAGGGTATTAAATGAACATGGTCCCTGATTTGGCGATTAGTACTGACTGATTGGAAGGCAGCAAATAGGACATCTTTATTCAAATAAGGAGGGAGGGACTGATCTTGTAACTACATGTCACTGAGTTTGTCAGTCATGGGAAAATTGCCAGAATTCTTCTTCAGGGACAGAGTAACCAAGTACTTGTAAAAGTATAAGCTAAGGAGAGTCAGCATGGTTTTTTAAAAAGTAGGTCATGTCTAACTAGTGTAATAGTGACTCTGTCAAAGACATTTGATATGGTTCTGCCCAAGAGATTGCAGCTAAATGAGGTGCATGGAATGTGAGGCAGTCCTGTTGCATGGATAGGAAACTGGTTGAGAGGTAGTGGGTAGACAGATGGGTAAAAGGAACATTATTGAATTGGCAGGCAGTGACAGTAGTGTACCCAAGGGATCATGCGAAGCCCCCAGTAAATGGGAGTACAGTCAAATTGGAAGAAAGACTAAGGTAGATTTTGACTTTGTGTGATGTTGTAAAATGGGTGATAGCAAATTGGCAGCCCGATTGACATCTCTCCCCATTTTTATTTCCATAAGACCATAAGAGATAGGAGCAGGAGTAGGCCATTCGGCCTCTCGAGCCTGCTCCACCATTTAATGAGATCATGGCTGATCTGATTTTTACCTCACCTCCACTTTCCTGTCCTTTCCACATATCCCTTGACTCTCTTGCTGATCAAAAATTTGTCTAACTCAGCCTCGAATGTATTCAATGACTCAGCCTCCACAGCTTTTTGGGTTAAAGAATTCCAAAGATTCACGACCCTCTGGGAGAAGAAATTCCTCCTCATTTCCATCTTAAACGGGCGACCCCTTATTCTTACCCAACAATGTGGAAAATTGCCCAGGTATGTCCTGTCCACAAAAAGCAGGACAAATCCAATCCGGCCAATTACCGTCCCATCAGTCTACTCTCAATCATCAGCAAAGTGATGGAAGGTGTCGTCGACAGTGCTATCAATCGGCACTTACTCACCAATAACCTTCTCACCGATGCTCAGTTTGGGTTCCGCCAGGACCACTCGGCTCCAGACCTCATTACAGCCTTGGTCCAAACATGGACAAAAGAGCTGAATCCCAGAGGTGAGGTGAGAGTGACTGCCCTTGACATCAAGGCAGCATTTGACCGAGTGTGGCATCAAGGAGCCCTAGTAAAATTGAAGTCAATGGGAATCGGGGAAAACTCTCCAGTGGCTGGAGTCATACCTAGCACAAAGGAAGATGGTAGTGGTTGTTGGAGGTCAATCATCTCAGCCCCAGGACACTGCTGCAGGAGTTCCTCAGGGCAGTGTCCGAGGCCCAACCATCTTCAGCTGCTTCATCAATAACGTTCCCTCCATCATAAGGTCAGAAATGGGGATGCTCGCTGATGATTGCACAGTGTTCAGTTCCATTCGCAACCCCTCAGATAATGAAGCAGTCTGTGTCTACATGCAGCAAGACCTGGACAACATCCAGGCTTGGGCTCATAAGTGGCAAGTAACATTCGCGCCAGACAAGTGCCAGGCAATGACCATCTCCAACAAGAGAGAGTCTAACCACCTCCCCTTGACATTCAACGGCATTACCATTGCTGAATCCCCCACCATCAACATCCTGGGGGTCACCGTTGACCAGAAACCTAACTGGACCAGCCATATAAATACTGTGGCTCCAAGAGCAGGTCAGAGGCTGGATATTCTGCAGCGAGTGACTCATCTCCTGACTCCCCAAAGCCTTTCCACCATCTACAAGGCACAAGTCAGGAGTGTGATGGAATACTCTCCACTTGCCTGGATGAGTGCAGCGCCAACAACACTGAAGAAGCTCGATACCATCCAGGACAAAGCAGCCCGCTTGATTGGCACCCCATCAACCACCCGAAACATTCACTCCCTTCACCACCGGCGCACAGTGGCTGCAGTGTGCACCATCCACAGGATGCACTGCAGCAACTCGCCAAGGCTTCTTCGACAGCACCTCCCAAACCCTCAACCTCTACCACTTAGAAGGACAAGAGCAGCAGGCACATGGGAACAACACCACCTGCACGTTCCCCTCCAAGTCACACGCCATCCCGACTTGGAAATATATCGCCGTTCCTTCATCGTCGCTGGGTCAAAATCCTGGAACTCCCTTCCTAACAGCACTGTGGGAGAACCGTCACCACACGGACTGCAGCGGTTCAAGAAGGCGGCTCACCACCAAATTCTCAAGGGCAATTAGGGATGGGCAATAAATGCCGGCCTCGCCAGCGACGCCCACATCCCATGAACGAATAATTAAAAAAAAATTCTGCAACTCTGTCCCATACTCTCTCTCACAAATTCAAAATCTACCCCTCTCGCTGTGGAAGAAGTTTCCCTCAGGAATAGCTGGTGCTCGAACACACCCAGTTTTATTTGGTAAAGCAAATAATTAGAGGTCTTGGGGCCGAAACAATTTCAAACTATTCTCGGGTCCAGGTATGGATGTCCTTTAAAAGTTACCTTGTAAGAAGTGATCAGGAAGGCTGGGCTTCCTTTCTGGGTATAGAAGATAAAAGTAGTGCCTTCTGTTACTCAGCGTGCTGGCCAGAACAGTTGTTCCGCTGCGGGTGCCTCACTTTGGGAAGGGTTTACTAGTCTGGAGAAGGTCCAGTGATGATTCACCAGGTTAATAAGGGAGAACTAAAATTGTTGAAGCTAATTGCTGGTTTACATGTTATCTGGGGTTTTAATGGGTTCTGTTAATGTGAGGCCAATTATCTTGGTGGTGAGGTGAGGTAATTGTTGAGTTGGGAAGATGTTTTTGTCACTTTTTGCTGATTGTTTGAGAACTCCAGGAGCTGAACACTGCTCGGTTGAAAGTGGAATCTGATTCTCATTGTTCACCCTGGGTAAATAGTTTCAGACTCATTTTCATTCGGCATGAGTCAGTGAGTCCCTTCACTCTCTGCAGGCTGCCTTCCTTTGTCTCCGTTTTTGTACAATATGCTACGAAATGCTTCTCATTAACACCACAATTAGGCGTATAGTTTTACATTGATGTGAAGGAGATTCTGAATTATTAATATGTGAGGAGATGGTGTAAGAAAGTCACCTAACAAAGGGGTATCTTTACAGTAATTATTTTGATACTCTAGAAATTTTCTAAATTGACCCATGCTCACCTAAAGGATTGCAAGATCTAGATATTGTTACACAAGGACTGTGAGAATTACTGAGAGTGAATGTCTCTGAGACACCAAACCCATGTGCAAATTACTGGCTGCATTTCATTCTGCTTATCCTTTTCCTCAACTGAATTTCCCTATTGCCAAAAGGAAGCTAGCAAGTGATTGGGATGGAAAAAGGTTAACTTGCATGAAGAAAATTGACCAAGAAAACAATGTTTCCTTCTCACTGCTGAACTGTGATTTGGGAAATGAGGGCAGTAAATTCTCTTCCTGAGCGATACACAAAGGACTTGACATTATTTTCACAGCATCCCGAGGTTGGGCAGTGCTGCTTGAACTTTGAACTCCCTGAAATTTGGATTGATGACTGTTTCCTGTAAATGACAGTTCCTTGAAATATTCTAATTGTTTTAGGTATATTTTAAGGAACTGGAAAAGAATCTTGTCGAATTATGAAGGTCCTTTATCAACCTCAGTACGCGGGGGAGGGGGCTAGCCTCAGTACGCGGGGGAGGGGGCTAGCCTCAGTACGCGGGGGAGGGGGCTAGCCTCAGTACGCGGGGGAGGGGGCTAGCCTCAGTACGCGGGGGAGGGGGCTAGCCTCAGTACGCGGGGGAGGGGGCTAGCCTCAGTACGCGGGGGAGGGGCTGGTATTCATAGGGGCGTAGAAGAGAACCAGATAGATTTTATTATTGTCACAAGAACCTGTACACTTGCTAACTGTAGTAGGAGCGATATTCAGTTTTCAGATGTGTTTATATTGACCACAGACTGCTGTGTGGCTCAGAAAACTGACCTGCCTCAAGCCAGCACCCTAAGGGCCCTGTTCTTCAGTTTGCCTGTGCCACTTCTCGTTGTTCCTCCCCCTCCTATAGTTTGACAGAGATTGGGCTGCTTAATGTTCCCTGCCACCCAATTCCTGGCACATTGTGCTGGAGTTGCCTAATCCTATTTCCCTGACCTTCCCTGTCTGCTTTTATATTCCTCCCTGAATACCTGTCCAGATTATGCAATGTCTCCTTCAATTGCCCCTTGTGGTAAAACCTTCCCTTCATGTGAAAAACTTCTTTTGAAGTCACCCTTGTTCTTCTAGTGATCACACTCTGTCTATTTCCCCCCTGATGTGGAGATGCCGGTGATGGACTGGGGTTGACAAATGTAAGGAATCTTACAACACCAGGTTATAGTCCAACTGTTTTATTTGAAAATCACAAGCTTTCGGAGGCTCTCTCCTTCGTCAGGTGAGCGAGTGTGACCTGACCAAGGAGAGAGCCTCCGAAAGCTTGTGATTTTCAAATAAAACAGTTGGACTATAACCTGGTGTTGTAAGATTCCTTGTATTTCCCCCCTGGCACTGATCCCCCCCGGAACAGGAGTAGGCCATTTAGCTCCTTGAGCCTCTTCTGCCATTCAATGAGATCATGTCTGATCTTTGACCTAAGTCCATATACCTGCTGTAGCCCCATATCGCTTAATACTTTTGGTTAACAAAAAGTTCCCGGTCTGTGCCTCCTTGTAACTGATTTGCCACCCAGTGTTAACAAATTTCCATTCTCAATCTAATTTATGCCCTTGTTAACTTCCTCTGGTGCCGTGAGACGGTTCCAAATTTTCTTTACCTTTCCCCTTTCACATTTTTTCAACGGGAGCCTTTAGCAGCTCCAGGGATCCCAGCAGACGGATTGGAATGTGTATTTCACACAAAGTGCTGGCAGACAGCCTTGTTCTCTGAATTCCAAAACTTTGGAGTCTGCACACCGTAAAAGCATGAAAACCTGTCTTCATGAAATGTTAGCATTTAGTTGGCGTTTTCTTTCTCTTTTTGCTGGAAGTATGCAGCCCATCCTAATTCCACTGGTGTGGCTGTGAAGGAAAAGCAGCTTGAATTTAATAATTCTGTTTTCTTTGGTGTTTCTCAATCCTGCAGCTCAGACAGTGGTTTGGCACAGACAGGTTGTTTTATAAACTGCTAAACTGTTCCAGAGAAAGATCACTGGACTTTGTTAATGACTGTTTTTACTCCAGATGTCTGGGCTGAATGTGGGTTATTACTGTACACTGCAATCTAAACGTGTGGCTTTAGAAATTGTGCCACATCATTTACGTTCACTGCAGTGTTTTCGGAAGCCTCTCCTTCCTGTTCTTTGGGCCTAAGTTAAAAGCTCTTTTTATGGATTTTTGTTGAGGTTGGGCCCTTTTTGATGGTCGCTGAAGATGGGGAAGAATGTTTGCTGCGAGCTTATCGAGTTACTTGTTGGCTGCGAGGTATCTCACTGACCGCTCCTACAGAGCCCCATCCATTGGCACGCCGCTAATTTTAAATGATTGGTTTCGGATGTGGGGGCAGAGGGTAGAGAAAGGCAGACAGGCGAAGGCTCAGTTTGCCTTTAGTAGCCGAGCTAGTTGGCCATGTGTCAATTTATGTCAGCAGGACATTCAACCATCGAGGATATCAGCCCAACTCCATTCATAAACCTTCAACACCAGTTACTGGTTGACAATTGTAAACAATTTTACAACACCAAGTTATAGTCCAGCAATTTTATTTTAAATTCACAAGCTTTCGGAGGCTTCCTCCTTCGTCAGGTAAATGTTCAGGAGCTCCTTGAAGCCTACGCATTTAAATGCGTAGGCTTCAAGGAGCTCCTGAACATTTACCTGACGAAGGAGGAAGCCTCCGAAAGCTTGTGAATTTAAAATAAAATTGCTGGACTATAACTTGGTGTTGTAAAATTGTTTACAATTGTCAACCCCAGTCCATCACCGGCATCTCCACATCATGACCAGTTACTGGATGGGAATGCGGCCTCTTTTGTCTCTTTTCTCTCTCCCTACTTTAAAGGCACGGAGACAGATTGAAGCCGCCAACCCCTCCCCCCAGCTGCTATTCCGTCTGGGTTTGGCCAACAGCTCAGCAGGAATCCAAGGTGGATGTTCTGATGAGTGTGGCTCGGTGCTAGCCCAGGAGGTGCCTTTACCTGAGGCCCTTGGGTGAGCTCTGTTAGAGGTGGGGTTGAGCTGAATGGGCTAAACTCCAATTTTGATGCACTCTGGATCTGTTCTGGTGTAAATCAGGCTCACGTTCGAGATTGGCTGTGCCCTGGAACTGCCTCATTCCATTGTTCCTTGCAGATGTGCTGTCCGTCATCACCTGAAAATGCCCATTAAACCGGCACGGTAGTGTGGTTTTGTCACTGGACTAGTAACCCAGAGTTCAAATGCCACCGTGGCAGTTTGAAAACTTGAATTCAATTTTTTAAAAAGAAATCTGGAAATAAAAATCTGGTCTCAGTAAAAGTTTTTTTTTATTCATTCATGGGATGTGGACGTCGCTGGCGAGGCCGGCATTTATTGCCCATCCCTAATTGCCCTTGAGAAGGTGGTGGTGAGCCGCCTTCTTGAACTGCTGCAGTCCGTGTGGTGAAGGTTCTCCCACAGTGCTGTTAGGAAGGGAGTTCCAGGATTTTGACCCAGTGACGATGAAGGTACGGCGATATATATCCAAGTTGGGATGGTGTGTGACTTGGAGGGGAACGTGCAGGTGGTGTTGTTCCCATGTACCTGCTGCTCTTGTCCTTCTAGGTGGTAGAGATCGCGGGTTTGGGAGGTGCTGCAGTGCATCCTGTGGCTGGAACACACTGCAGCCACTGTGTGCAGGTGGTGAAGGGAGTGAATGTTTAGGGGTGCCAATCAAGCAGGCTCCTTTGTCCTGGATGGTGTTGAGCTTCTTGTGTTGTTGGAGCTGCACTCATCCAGGCAAGTGGAGAGTATTCCATCACATTCCTGACTTGTGCCTTGTAGATGGTGGAAAGGCTTTGGGGAGTCAGGAGGTGAGTCACTTGCTGCAGAATACCCAGCCTCTGACCTGCTCTTGTAGCCACAGTATTTATATGGCTGGTCCAGTTAAGTTTCTGGTCAATGGTGACCCCCAGGATGTTGATGGTGGGGGATTCGGCGATGGTAATGCCGTTGTATGTCAAGGGGAGGTGGTTAGACGCTCTCTTGTTGGAGATGGTCATTGCCTGGCGCGAATGTTACTTGCCACTTATGAGCCCAAGCCTGGATGTTGTCCAGGTCTTGCTGCATGTGGGCTCGGACTGCTTCATTATTTGAGGGTTGCGAATGGAACTGAACGTTGTGTGCAATCATCAGCGAACATCCCCATTTCTGACCTTATGATGGAGGGAAGGTCATTGATGAAGCAGCTGAAGATGGTTGGGCCTAGGACACTGCCCCGAGGAACTCCTGCAGCAATGTCCTGGGGCTGAGATGATTGGCCTCCAACAACCACTACCACCTTACTTTGTAAACAATTTTACAACACCAAGTTATAGTCCAGCAATTTTATTTTAAATTCACAAGCTTTCGGAGACTTCCTCCTTCCTCAGGCAAATGTTTCAAGAGCTCCTGAAACATTTGCCTGAGGAAGGAGGAAGTCTCCGAAAGCTTGTGAATTTAAAATAAAATTGCTGGACTATAACTTGGTGTTGTAAAATTGTTTACAATTGTCAACCCCAGTCCATCACCGGCATCTCCACATCACCTTACTTTGTGTTAGGTATGACTGCAGCCACTGGTGAGTTTTCCCCCTGATTCCCATTGACTTCAATTTTATTGGGCTCCTTGGTGCCACACTCGGTCAAATGCTGCCTTGATGTGAAGGGCAGTCATTCTCACCTCACCTCTGGAATTCAGCTCTTTTATCCATGTTTGGACCAAGGCTGTAATGAGGTCTGGAGCCGAGTTATCCTGGCGGAACCCAAACTGGTTATTGGTGAGTAAGTGCCGCTTGATGGCACCTTCCATCACTTCGCTGATGATTGAGAGTAGACTGATGGGGCGGGAATTGGCCAGATTGGATTTGTCCTGCTTTTTGTGGACAGGACATACCTGGGCAATTTTCCACATTGTCGGGTGGATGCCAGTGTTGTAGCTGTACTGGAACAGCTTGGCTAGAGGCGCAGCTCGTTCTGGAGCACAAGTCTTCAGCACTACAGCTGGGATGTTGTCAGGGCCCATAGCCTTTGCTGTATCCAGTGCACTGAGCCATTTCTTAATATCACGTGGAGTGAATCGAATTGGCTGAAGACTGGCTTCTGTGATGGTGGGGATATTGGGAGGAGGCCGAGATGGATCATCCACTCGGCACTTCTGTCAGATGATGGTTGCAAACGCTTCAGCCTTGTCTATTGCACTCACGTGCTGGACTCTGCCATCATTGAGGATGGGGATGTTTTACAGAGCCTCCACCTCCCGTTAGTTGTTTAATTGTCCACCACCATTCACGACTGGATGTGGCAGGACTGCAGAGCTTTGATCTGATCCGTTGGTTGTGGAATTGCTTAGCTCTGTCTATAGCATGTTGCTTCTGCTGTTTACCATGCATGTAGTCCTGTGTTGTAGCTTCACCAGGTTGGCACCTCATTTTTAGGTATGCCTGGTGCTGCTCCTGATATGCTCTTCCACACTCCTCATTGAACCAGGGTTGATCCCCTGGCTTGTTGGTAATGGTAGAGTGAGGAATATGCCGGGCCATGAGGTTGCAGATTGTGCTGGAATATCATTCTGCTAATGCTGATGGCTCACAGCACCTCATGGATGCCCAGTTTTGAGCTGCTAGATCTGTTCTGAATCTATCCCATTTAGCACGGTGATCGTACCACACAACACGTTGGATGGTGTCCTCAGTGTGAAGACGGGATTTCGTCTCCACGAGGACTGTGCGGTGGTCACTCCTACCAATACCGTCATGGACAGATGCATCTGCGACAGGCAGATTGGTGAGGACGAGGTCAAGTAAGTTTTTCCCTTGTGTTGGTTCGCTCACCACCTGCCGCAGGCCCAGTCTGGTAGCTGTGTCCTTCAGGACTCGGTCAGTAGTGGTGCTACCGAGCCACTCTTGGTGATGGATATTGAAGTCCCCCACCCAGAGTACATTCTGTGCCCTTGCTACCCTCAGTGCTTCCTCCAAGTAGTGCTCAACATGGAGGAGGACTGATTCATCAGCTGAGAGAGGACGGTAGGTGGTAATCAGCAGGAGGTTTCCTTGCCCATGTTTGACCTGATGCCATGAGATTTTATGGGGTCACTCCCTCTTAACTGTATATCACTGTACTGGCACCTCTGGTGGGTCTGTTCTGCCGGCGGTGATGGAAGAGTCTGGGACGTTGGCTGAAAGATATGATTCTGTGAGTGTGTCTGTCAGGCTGTTGCTTGACTAGTCTGTGGGACAGCTCTCCCAATTTTGGCACAAGTCCCCATATGTTAGTGAGGAGGACATTGCAGGGTCGACTGGGCTTGGTTTGCCTTTGTCGTGTCCGGTGCCTAGTGGTCCGTCCGGTTTTATTCTTATTATGACTTTTTAAAGCGATTTTGTACAACTGAGTGGCTTGCTCGGCCATTTCAGAGGGCAATTAAGGATCAACCACAAGTGACCATGAAGCTGTTGGATTGTCGTAAAAACCCAACTGGTTCACTGATGTCCTTTAGGGGAGGGAACCTGCCGTCCTTCCCCAGTCTGGTCTAAATGTGACTCCAGTCCCACACCATTGTGGATGATTCTTAACTGCCTTCTGAATCAGTCATAGAAATTTACGGCACAGAAGGAGGCCATTCGGCCCATCGTGTCCGTGCCAGCCGAAAAGAGCTATCCAGCTTAATCCCGTCTTCCAGCACTTGGTCCGTATACCTGTAGGTTTCAGCACTTCAGGTGCTCGTCCAATTACTTTTTAAATGAGTTGAGGGTTTCTGCCTCTACCACCCTTTCAGGCAGTGAGTTCCAGACCCCCACCACCCTCTGGGTGAAAAAAGTTCTCCTCAGCTCCCCTCTAATCCTTCTACCAATTACTTTAAACCCTGGTCACTGACCCCTCTGCTAAGAGAAATAGGTCCTCCCTATCCACTCTATCTAGTCCCATCATAATTTTGTACGCCTCAATTAATTCTCCCTTCAGCTTCATTTGTTCCAAACAAAACAACCCCAGCTTATCCTGTCTTTCCTCATAACTAAAATTTCCAGTCCTGGCAACATCCTCGTAAATCTCCTCTGTACCCTCTAGTGGAGTCACATCTTTCCTGCAATGTGGTGACCAGAACTGTACGCAGTACTCAAACTGTGGCCGAACCAATGTCTTATACAGTTCTAGCATAACCTCCCTGCTCTTATATGCTATGCCTCGGCTGAAAGGAAAGTATCCCGTATGCCTTTTTAACCACCTTATCTACCTGTCCTGTTACCTTCAGGGATCTGTGAACATGCACTCCAAGGTCCCACACTTCCTCTACACCTCTCAGTATCCCTCCATTTCTTGTCTACACCCTTGCCTGGTTTGCCCTCCCCAAATGCATTACCTCACACTTCTCTGGATTGAATTCCATTTGCCACTTTTCTGCCCACCTGACCAGTCCATTGATATCTTCCTGCAGTCCACAGCTTTCCTCCTCACCATCAACCACACGGCCAATTTTTGTATCATCTGCAAACTTCTTGATCAAGCTCCCCGCATTCAAGTCCAAATCATTAATATATACCACAAAAAGCAAGGGACCCCACTGGAAACAGCCTTCCAGTCGCAAAACACCCGTCAACCATTACCCTTTGCTTCCTGCCACTGAGCCAATTTTAGATCCAACTAGCCACTTTCCCTTGAATCTCATGGGCTTTTACTTTTTTGACCAGTCTGCCATGTGGGACCTTGTCAAAAGCCTTGCTAAAATCCATGTACACTACAGCAAACGCATTACCCTCATCAACCCTCCTTGTTACCTCCTCAAAAAATTCAATCAAGTTAGTCAGACACGACCTTCCCTTAACAAATCCATGCCGACTCTCCTTGATTACTCCGTGCCTTTCTAAATGACGATTTATGCTGTCCCTCAGAATTGATTCCAATAATTTGCCCACCACGAAGGTTCGATTGACTGGCTTATAAATATTTGGTCTACCTTTTTCTCCCTTTTTAAACAATGGTGCAACATTAGCAGTCCTCCAATCCTCCGCACCACGCCTGTAGCCAGGGAGGATTGGAAAATGATGGTCAGAGCCTCTGCTATTTCCTCCCCTGCTTCTCTTAACAGCCTAGGATACATTTCATCCGTCCTGGTGATTTATCTACTTTCAAAGATGCTAAAGCCCTTAATGCTTCCTCTCTCAGTATGTTTATCCCATCCAATATTCCATTATATGGCCCAGCAAGCCACTGAGTTGTATCAAACAAGAGAAGGCCCACCACTTTCTCAGAGCAAATGGGAATGTTCCATTCACAACCCCTCAGATAGTGAAGCAGTCCGTGCCCGCATGCAGCAAGACCTGGACAGCATCCAGGCTTGGGCTCATAAGTGGCAAGTAACATTCGCGCCAGGCATTGACCATCTCCAAGAAGAGAGAATCTAACCACCTTCCTTTGACATTCAACGGCATTACCATCGCCGAATCCCCCACCATCAACATCCCGGGGGTCACCATTGACCAGAAACGTAACTGGACCAGCCATATAAATACTGTGGCTACAAGAGCAGGTCAGAGGCTGGGTATTCTGCAGCGAGTGACTCACCTCCTGACTCCCCAAAGCCTTTCCATCATTACAAGGCACAAGTGAGGAGTGTGATGGAATACTCTCCACTTGCCTGGATGAGTGCAGCTCCAACAACACTCAAGAAGCTCGACACCATCCAGGACAAAGCAGCCCACTTGATTGGCACCCCATCCACCACCCTAAACATTCACTCCCTTCACCACCAGCGCACAGTGGCTGCAGTGTGTACCATCCACAGGATGCACTGCAGCAACTCGCCAAGGCTTCTTCGACAGCACCTCCCAAACCCGCAACCTCTACCACCTAGAAGGACAAGAGCAGCAGGTACATGGGAACAACACCACCTGCACGTTCCCCTCCAAGTCACACACCATCCCGACTTGGAAATATATCGCCGTTCCTTCATCGTCGCTGGGTCAAAATCCTGGAACTCCCTTCCTAACAGCACTGTGGGAGAACCTTCACCACACGGACTGCAGCGGTTCAAGAAGGCGGCTCACCACCACCTTCTCAAGGGGCAATTAGAGATGAGCAATAAATGCTGGCCTTGCCAGCGACACCCGCATCGAATAAAAAAAAAACCATAGAATTACATAGAGTAAACAGGCCATCCGGCCCAACAGGTCCATGACGGTGTTTGTGCTCCACACGAGCCTCCTCCCACCCTTCTTTATCTAACCCCATTAAAGTATCCTTCTATTCCTTTCTCCCATGTGTTTATCCAGCCTCCCCTTAAATGCACCTATGCTAGTCGCTTCAACTCCTCCTTTTGGGAGCGAGTTCCACATTGTAACCGCTTTCTGGATAAAGAAATTTCTCCTGAATTCCCTATTGGATTTATTAGTGACTATCTTATATTTATGGCCCCTAGTTCTGGTCTCCTCCACAAGTGGTAATGTCTTCTCTACGTCTATCCTATCAAAACCTTTCATAATCTTAAAAACCTCTATCAGGTCATCCCTCAGTCTTCTCTTTTCTAGAGAAAGAGCCCCACAGCCTACTCAATCTTTCTTGATCGGTATAACCTCTCAGTTCTGGTATCATCCTAGTAAATCTTTTTTGCACCTTCTCCAGTGCCTGTACATCCTTTTTATAATATGGAGACCAGAACTGTTCACGGTACCTCAAGTGTGGTCTAACCAAGGTTCCTTACAAGTTTGACATAACGTCTCTGCTTTTCAATTCTATCCCTCGAGAAATGAACCCCAGTGCTTGGTTTGATTTTTTTTTTAATGGCCATATTAACCGGTGTCGCTACTCTTAGTGATTTGTGTATCTGTACCCCAAGACCTCTGCTGCTCTACCCCATTTAGACTCTTATTTTCTAAGGAATATGTAGCCTCCTTATTCTTCCTACCAAAATGTCCCACCTCACACTTATCTATATTGAAATTCATTTGCCAATTACACGCCCATTCTGCAAGTTTATTAATGTCTTCCTGTATTTTGTCTCAGTCCTCCTCAGTATTAACTATAACCACCACCCCCCCCCCCCCCAATTTGGTGTCAACCGCAAATTTTTGAAATTGTAGTTCCAATTCCTGAGTCCAAATCGTTTATGTAAATGGTGAACAGTGGTCCCAGCACCGATCCTTGTGGAACACCACTTCCCACCCTTTGCCAGTCTGAGTAACTACCTTTAACCCCTACTCACTGTTTTCTGTTTTGTAGCCAGCTTGCTAGCCATTCTGCTACTTGTCTCCTGACTCCACATACTCTGACCTTAGTCATGAGACTACAGTGCGGTACCTTATCAAAGGCCTTTTGAAAATACAAATATATTACATCTACTGCATTACCCTTGTCTACCCTTTCTGTTCCTTCTTTAAAGAATTCAGTAAGATTGGTCAGGTTAAATCTCATGGGATCCAAGGTGAGGTAGCCAATTGGATACAAAATTGGCTTGACGACAGAAGACAGAGGGTGGTTGTCGAGGGTTGTTTTTCAAACTGGATGCCTATGTCCAGCGGTGTGCCTCAGGGATCGGTGCTGGGTCCGCTGTTATTTGTTATTTATATTAATGATTTGGATGAGAATTTAGGAGGCATGGTTAGTAAGTTTGCAGATGACACCAAGATTGGTGGCATTGTGGACAGTGAAGAAGGTTATCTAGGATTGCAACGGGATCTTGATAAATTGGGCCAGTGGGCCGATGAATGGCAGATGGAGTTTAATTTAGATAAATGTGAGGTGATGCATTTTGGTAGATCGAATCGGGCCAGGACCTACTCCGTTAATGGTAGGGCGTTGGGGAGAGTTATAGAACAAAGAGATCTAGGAGTACAGATTCATAGCTCCTTGAAAGTGGAGTCACAGGTGGATAGGGTGGTGAAGAAGGCATTCAGCATGCTTGGTTTCATTGGTCAGAACATTGAATGCAGGAGTTGGGATGTCTTGTTGAAGTTGTACAGGGCATTGGTGAGGCCACACTTGGAGTACTGTGTACAGTTCTGGTCACCCTATTATAGAAAGGATATTATTAAACTAGAAAGAGTGCAGAAAAGATTTACTAGGATGCTACCGGGACTTGATGGTTTGACTTACAGGGAGAGGTTAGACAGACTGGGACTTTATTCCCTGGAGAGTAGGAGGTTGAGGGGTGATCTTATAGAAGTCTATAAAATAATGAGGGGCATAGATAAGGTCGATAGTCAAAATCTTTTCCCAAAGGTAGGGGAGTCTATAACGAGGGGGCACAGATTTAAGGTGAGAGGGGAGAGATACAAAAGGATCCAGAGGGGCAATTTTTTCACTCAAAGGGTGGTGAGTGTCTGGAACGAGCTGCCAGAGGCAGTAGTAGAGGCGGGTACAATTTTGTCTTTTAAAAAGCATTTGGACAGTTACATGGGGAAGATGGGTATCGAGGGATATGGGCCAAGTGCAGGCAATTGGGACTAGCTTAGTGGTATAAACTGGGCGACATGGACATGTTGGGCCGAAGGGCCTGTTTCCATGTTGTAACTTCTATGACCTCTTTAAAATCTGTGCTGACTATTCTTTATTATATTTTCGTTCTCTAGATGTTTTTCTTATATCTTTGAGTAAAGATTCCATTATCTTTACTACCACCGACGTTAAGCTGACTGGTCTATAGTTCCCTGGACTTGTTCTGTCTCCCTTTTTAAATATAGGAATCACATTAGCTGTCCACCAGTCCTCTGACACTATTCTCTTTTCTAATGAATTTTTATTTATATGTAATAGTGCCTCTGCTGTTTCCTTCCTAACTTCTTTTAATATGCACGATGCAATCCATCCGGACCAGGGGTTTTATCCTCTCTAAGTTTGATTAGTTTATCAATTATCTCCCCCCTTTCTATCTTGAATGTCTTTATATCTTTTTTGATCTCTTCTTCTAATGTCATGCCCACCGTGTTAGTCTCCCTGGTAAATACTGAGGCAAAGTAACTATTCAATATTTCTGCCATTTCGCTGTCATTACCTGTGAATTTATCGTGTGCATCCCTTTTTATATCTGAAGAGTACTTTACTTTTTTTTTAATATTCCTTGATTTAATTTCATGGTTTCTCCTTTACCTTCCTAATTGCTTTTAGCTTCTTTCCTAACCTTTTCATGTTCCCTTTTGTCATCCTGTCCTTTGTTGTCTATGCACTCAGTGTGTGCCTTTTACTTTCGATTCAATTTTGCCCATATTTCTTTGTTCATCCATGTTGTGTCATTACTGGCTAGTTTGTTCTTGCATTTTTAGTGGGATATATTTCTCCTGGACTCCATGGATCACTGTTTTAAATGTTTCCCACTGCAGTTTTTTTTTGTCAGTAAACCATTCTAATTTATTTTCCATGGTTCCATTCTCATTCCCTGAAGGTCAGCATTTTTCCAATCTATTACTTTAGTCTTTGTCTTACTTATGTCCTTTTCAATCATTACCTCAAAGCTTATTATGTTGTGATTGCTATTGCCTAGATGTTCCCCTATGCTTACTTCTCTTACCTGTTCTGGTTCATTTCCCATTACTAAATCCCGCAATGCTTCCTCTCTTGTGGGCATTTTACATACTGGGTAAGGAAGGAGTCCTGCACCTCTTTATCTACCTCTTGCCAGTTTATTTGGGGTAGTTAGAATAATAATCATGGGAGATTTTATGTCCTTTAATCATTTCACATATTTGCTTACATATTTCTTCCTCCACGTGCTTTCCACTATTAGGTGGTCTGTACTATACCCTTATTAGTGTGATCGATCCCTTATCTTTTATTTCAATTCATATTTATTTCAACTGGGATGCAAACTGTGTGAAGGGTATAGAGGGCATAAAACTTTTAAATTGCATTCAGGAGAACTTTTTTTAGCCAGTACGTAGCCAGCCCAACAAGAGAGGGGGCAGTTTAGGAAATGAAGCTAGGCAGGTGGAAGGAGTATCAGTGAGAGAGCATTTTGGTGGTAGTGATCATAATTCAGTTAGTTTTAGCATAGTTATGGAAAGGACAAAGATAGAACAGGAGTTAAAGTTCTCAATTGGGGAAAGGCCAATTTACTAAGCTGAGAAGTGATTTAGCAAAAGTGGACTGGAGACAGCTACTTGAAGATAAATCAGTGTCGGGGCAGTGGGAGGCATTCAAGGGGGAGATTCAAGGGGTTCAGAGTAAACATGTTCCCACAAAGAAAAAGGGCGGGGCTGCCAAATCTAGAGCCCCCTGGATGTCAAGGAGTATACAGGTAAGATAAGGCAAAAAAGGAAAGCTTATGTCAGACACTGAGAACTCAATACTGCAGAAAGCTTAGAGGAGTATAGAAAGTGCAGGGGTGAAATTAAAAATGAAATTAGGAAAACAAAGAGAGGGCATGAAAAAATATTGGCAAGGAAAATCCAGAGATGTTTTATAAATACATTAAGAGCAAGAGGATAACTAAGGAAAGAGTAGGGCCCATTAAAGACCAATAAGGGAACCTGTGTGTGGAGGCGGAAGATGTGGGGATGGTTCTTAATGAATACTTTGCGTCTGTCTTCACGAGAGAGGGACGATGCAGACGTTGTAGTTAAGGAGGAGGAGTGTGAAATATTGGATGGAATAAACTTAATGAGAGAGGAAGTATTAAGGGGATTAGCATCTTTGAAAGTAGATAAATCACTTAGCCCTGATGAAATGTATCCCAGGCTGTTAAAAGAAGCAAGGGAGGAAATAGCGGAGGCTCTGACCATCATTTCCAGTTCTCACTGGATACAGGTGTGGTGCCGGAGGATTGGAGAACTGCTAACGTTGTACCATTGTTTAAAAAGGGAGTGAGGGATAGACTGAGTAATTACAGGCCAGTTAGTCTAACCTCAGTGGTGGGCAAATTATTGGAAACAATTCTGAGGGACAGGATAAATGGTCACTTAGAAAGGCACGGATTAATCAAGGACAGTCAGCATGAATTTGTTAAGGGAAGGTCGTGTCTGATTAACTTGATTTTTTAAGGAGGTAACAAGGAGGGTCGATGAGGGCAGTCCATTTGATGTAGTGTACATGGATTTTAGTAAGGCTTTTGACAAGGTCCCACATGGCAGACTGGTCAAAAAAGTACAAGCCTATGGAATCCAAGGGAAAGTGGCAAGTTGGATCCAAACTTGGCTCAGTGGCAGGAAGCAAAGGGTAATGGTCGATGGGAGTTTTTTTGTGACTGGAAGGCTGTTTCCAGTGGGGTTTTGCAGGGCTCAGTACGAGGTCCCTTGCTTTTTGTGGTATATATTAATGACTTGGACTTGAATAAGAAGTTTGCAGATGATACAAAAATTGATCGTGTGATTGATAGTGAGGAGGAAAGCTGTAGACTGCAGGAAGATATCAATGAACTGGTCAGGTGGGCAAAAAAGTGGCAAATGGAATTCAATCCAGAGAAGTCTGAGATAATGCATTTGGGGAGGGCAAACAAGGCAAGGGAATACACAATAAATGGGAGGATACTGAGAGGTGTAGAGGAACAGAGGGACCTTGGAGTGCATGTCCACAGATCCCTGAAGGTAGCAGGACAGGTAGATAAAGTGGTTAAGAAGGCATATGGGATACTTTCCTTTATTAGCTAAGGCATGGAATATAAGAGAAGGGAGATTATGCTGGAACTGTATAAAACACTGGTTAAGCCGCTGTTTGAGTACTGTGCACAGTTCTGGTCACCATATTACAGGAAGGATGTGATTGCACTAGAGAGGGTACAGAGGAGATTTACGAGGATGTTGCCAGGACTGGAGAATTTTAGCTATGAGGAAAGTTCGGATAGGCTGGGGTGGTTTTCTTTGGGACAGAGGAGGCTGAGGGGTGATTTAATTGAGGTGTCCAAAGTTATGAAGGGCCTAGGTAGAGTGGATAGGAAGGACCTGTTTCCCTTAGCAGTGTGGTCAGTAACCAGGGGCATAGATTTAAAGTGATTGGTAGAAGGATTAGAGGGGAGCTGAGGTAAAAATGTTTTCACCCAGGGGGTGGTGGGGGTCTGGAACTCACTGCCTGAGAGGGTGGTAGAGGCAGAAACCCTCAACTCATTTATAAAGTACCTGGATGTGTAACTGAAGTGCCGTAACCTACAGAGCTCCGGACCAAGTGCTGGAAAGTGGGATTAGGCTGGGTGGCTCATTTTCGGCTGGTGCCGTCACGATGGGCCAAATGGCAGTCTCCTCTGCCATAAATTTTCTATGATTCGACACTTCTACACGCAAAGGATGGTAGAAGTTTGGATCTCTCTTCTGCAAACGACAGTTGATGTTAGGTCAATTGTTAATTTTAAATCTGAGATTGATAGATTTTTGTTAACCAAAGGTATTAAGGGATATGGGGCTAAGGCAGGAATATGGAGTTAGGTCACAGATCAGCCATGATGTCATTGAATGGCGGACCAGGCTCGAGGGGCTGAATGGCCTACTCCTGTTCCTATGTGGATTCTTTTTCTATATTTGTTTGTCCCTTTTTTTCTATTGCCATTGTTATCTCTAATTAGTACGGCTGCTCCACCCCCCCTTCCTTCCCTATCCTTTCTGATTGTTATACCCTGCAATATTTATTTGCCGGTCCTGTTCTTTATGTTGTCATGTTTGTTATTCCTGAGAATGAGAAAAGAGGTAAATCTGAGTACGTGACAGAAAAAACAGAATTTAAGGATTAACTTGCTGCATTTTCACTAATTCTTGGAATGAGTCGATTGGTGTTTTAGGAGATACATTTAATGTACATAGACTGGTTTTCACATTGATTGGATATTTATGTGAGTTGAATTTGACTTCCGGAGTCTGTTGTGATTCCACCCATCCTGGTGTCACGAATTATGTTTCCCTCTATGTGGGTAATGAGAGGAGTGGTTCAATATTCCTTGGCACTTTGTGCTGAGACCAGGGGTTGTTACTATTGATTCCCCACATTGTCCAGTCCCCCCTCTCAGCTGTGTTTTCTGGGAGAAGAGTGCAAACATTATGTGGATACTTTCAAGAACTGGGAACAATCATCAACATGGCTGGCTCTCTACCCCCTCAATCAACAGTCAGAGTGGAATTGGAAAAGGCCAGAGAACAGTATCGAGCCTGTAGACAATGGGGGCTGGAATCAGAACCCAAAGGGAGGGAGCAATTTGCTCCAACATGAGATCTTTGTTTGAATTGGCCATTGATTCAGACCTGATCTGAGGGAGTGGCCTCTATGGAGTTGCTGAGAATCTGAGACAGAAATGGTGTGAACGGTATTTTTCTTGAGCTGAGACTATTAATTCTGCTTACTCCATCACCTTTACTCCGAGGGAAAAGTTTATTTAATCAGCCCAATATTTCAGGAGAGCCACTGCTGCAAGTATGCGTTTGTGCATGCACTTGGAAGATGGGGAAAGACCCTGCGTGTTTCATCTGTTGAATTTGTACATGTTCAATTCAATAGAACTGAGTTTGCTGTCTGTTATAAACCTACGATATGGGATTATCCAAAATGGCAGTACAGCCGTAGATTATGTACACTGCTCTTTCTAGTACAGTTTTTTTATTCGTTCATGGGATGTGGGCGCCGCTGGCAAGGCCAGCATTTATTGCCCATCCCTAATTGCCCTTGAGAAGGTGGTGGTGAGCCGCTTTCTTGAACCGCTACACTCCGTGTGGTGAAGGTTCTCCCACAGTGCTGTTAGCTAGGGCGTTCCAGGATTTTGACCCAGCGACAATATATTTCCAAGTTGGGATGGTGTGTGACTTGGAGAGGAACATGCAGGTCGTGTTGTTCCCATGTGCCTGCTGCTCTTGTCCTTCTTCTAGGTGGTCGAGGTTGCAGGTTTGGGAGGTGCTGTCGAAGAAGCCTTGGCAAGTTGCTGCAGTGCATCCTGTGGATGGTACACACTGCAGCCATGGTGCGCCGATGGTGGAGGGAGTGAAAGTTTAAGGTGGTGAATGGGGTGCCAATTAAGCGGGCTGCTTTGTCCTGGATGGTGTCTAGCTTCTTAAGTGTTGTTGGAGCTGCACTCATCCAGGCAAGTGGAGAGTATTCCATCACACTCCTGACTTGTGCCTTGTAGATGGTGGAAAGGTTTTGGGGAGTCAGGAGGTGAGTCACTCGCCGCAGAATACCCAGCCTCTGACCTGCTCTTATAGCCACAGTGTTTATGTGGCTGGTCCAGTTAAGCTTCTGGTCAATGTTGACCCCCAGGATGTTGATGGTGGGGGATTTGGCAATGGTAATGCCGTTGAATGTCAAGGGGAGGTGGTTAGATTCTCTCTCGTTGGAGATGGTCATTGCCTGGCACTTGTCTGGCGCAAATGTTACTTGCCACTTATCAGCCCAAGCCCAGACATTGTCCAGGTCTTGTTGCATGCGGGCACGGACTGCTTCATTATCATAGTCTGACAGTATTGAATTGTTACAAGTCTAACATAAGCCGAATGTGAATCTGCAAGTTTACAGAGTGGCTGAAGTGAACTAGAGATTGGAGACCCGCTGAAGTAGGGCAGTGTGCATAACTGCAGATTTTATTTGGGAATCTGCTGCAAAACAGATGTGAGTTTGTACCGATGTATATTTGCTGCTAGAATTTGTAAAGGACTGAAAGCTATACAAAACCCTGGTTAGACTGCACCTGGAGTACTGTGAGCAGAAGGACATATTGGCCTTGGAGGGAGTGCAGCGTAGGTTTACTAGAATGATACCCGGACTTCAAGGGTTAAGTTACGAGGAGAGATTACACAAATTGGGGTTGTATTCTCTAGAGTTTCGAAGTTTATAAGATATTAAGGGGAACAGATAGGGTGGATAGAGAGAAACTATTTCCGCTGGTTGGGGATTTTAGGAGTAGGGGGCACAGTCTAAAAATTAGAGCCAGACCTTTCAGGAGCGAGATTAGAAAACATTTCTACACACAAGGTGGTAGAAGTTTGGAATTCTCTTCCGCAAGTGGCAATTGATACTAGCTCAATTGCTAAATTTAAATGTGAGATAGATAGCTTTTTGGCAACCAAAGGTATTAAGGGATATGGGCCAAAGGCAGGTATATGGAGTTAGATCACAGATCAGCCATGATCTTATCAAATGGCGGAGCAGGCACGAGGGGCTGAATGGCCTACTCCTGTTCCAATGAAAGCTTGTTTGTACTATGTTGGTTGTTTATGTTGCTTATCAATGCGTGCAGATGGAATAGGCGTTGTTTATCTGTTGAGCCATTTTCGGACTTCTAAGAACCAAGTATGACTGAAGCAGTTGGCCCACTCCCCATGCCTGAGGAGGGTCTGAGTAGGTGTTGTCCAATGCTCATCTGTGTATGGAGATTATTGAAAATATTTTTGCAATGTATTTTGGCAGCTCACTCATTTTGATGTCAGTCAAGAGAAGCATTTTTAATTACCAGCACGCGCATCTGAGCCTCTAAATGTCTGATTCTGAATTCTTATGTAAAACATAGCTTATAAATTACAACCATTTCTGAAAGTTTTTTTTAATAGCCTGTTACTCTGTAAACTTGCTGAGATCAGAAAACAAACACCAACTATATACCTATAGCGTAGATGATGAAATGATTACCATCTTCATGGTTTATATCAGTAAATGGATCAGTTATTTGTTGCACTCTTAAATCTGCTGTGATTTGTTTGGCTGCATCATTAATTCCCCACTTCCTGCCTCTGTTAAACCAAAGTGCCTGCTTAATTATCTTGATATATGATCCTCTAAAAGTTACCAACATTTAGAAGTCCAACGCTGGTGGGGAGAGATTGCTTGGACACATGATCCTGGATTCTCTGTCAGAAAGGGTTAAAGCAATAACAGTATTTTCAAAGGGTCAGTATGCCTCTTGGCACTGTACGCTGGGTCAGTTTAGAACCGTTCTTGCTGCCACTAACAGCACCTGGTTGGTGCTGCACACAGTCATGTGCTGTTGATTCCTTTTTAAAAGAGATTGGATTGGAAGCTTTGCCTAGGTTGGGTGTGGGAATAGACCAATCTGTATTCTGGTGAGCGCCAATTGCCAGTGAGCTGACAGGGGCCTCTGATCCTCAGACTTTTGACAGGTAGGTTTTTTTTAATGTTCCTGTGCAGCTTTGAAATATTTCCTGTGTCTGGTCATAAATCAGAATAATCTTTCATATAGCCAATTATCACTGACTTGTCAGACAGCCACTTGCATTTATATAGCACCTTCTAATGAAGGAAAATGTCCTACAGTGCTACACGGGAGCATAATCGGTCAAAAATTGACACCGAGCCAAAGACTGAGATATTAGGACAGGTGACTCAAAGCTTGGTCAAAGAGGTAGGTTTTAAGGAAGGTCAGAAAGGAGAAGAGAGAGGCGGAGAGGCTTAGGGGGGGAATTTAGAGCTTAGGGCCTGGACGGTTGACTGCACGGCTGCCGGTGGTGGGGAGGATACGGAGTCCAGAGTAGCATGAGCACAGTGTTCTTAGAATCATAGAAAGATTACAGCACGGAAAGTGGCCATTCGGCCCATCGAGTCCGCGCCGGCTCTATGCACGAGCAATCCAGCTACATCCACTCCCCCGCCCTATCCCCGTAGCCCTGCAAATTTTTTCCTTTCAAGTACTTACCCAGTTCCCTTTTGAAGGCCATGATTGAATCTGCCTCCACCACCCCCTCGGGCAGTGCATTCCAGATCATAACCACTCGCTGTGTAAAAAAGTTTTTCCTCATGTCACCTTTGGTTCTTTTGCCAATCACCTTAAATCTGTGTCCTCTGGTTCTTGACCCTTCCACCAATGGGAACAGTTTCTCTCTATCTACTCTGTCTAGACCCTTCATGATTTTGAATACCTCGATCAAATCTCCTCGCAACCGTCTCTGTTCCAAGGAGAACAACCCCAGCTTCTCCAGTCTGTCCACATAACTAAAGTCCCTCATCCCTGGAATCATTCTAGTAAATCTCTTCTGCACCCTCTCTCAGGCCTTCACATCTTTCCTAAATTGCGGTGCCCAGAACTGGACACAATACTCCAGTTGTGGCTGAACCAGTGTTTTATAAAGGTTCATCATGATTTCCATACTTTTGTATTCTATGCCTCCTTTTATAAAGCCCAGGATCCCGTATGCTTTTTTAACCGCTTTCTCAACCTGTCCTGCCACCTTCAACAATTTGTGCACATATACCCCCAGATCTCTCTGTTCCTGTACCTCTTTGAGTTGTACCCTCTAGTTTATATTGCCTCTCCTCATTCTTTCTACCTAAATGTATCTCTTTGCATTTTTCTGCATTCAAATTCATCTGCCACGTGTCGGCCTAAGCCACCAGCCTGTCTAAAACCTCTTGAAGTCTATCACTATCCCCCCTCACTGTTTACTACCCTTCCAAGTTTTGTGTCATCTGCAAATTTTGAAATTGTGCCCTGTACACCCAAGTCCAAGTCATTAATATTTATCAAGAAAAGTAGTGGTCCCAGCACTGACCCCTGGGGAACACCAGTGTACACCTCCCTCCAGTCCGAAAAACAACTGTTCACCACCACTCAGTTTCCTGTCCCGTAGCCAATTCTGTATCCATGTTGCTACTGCCCCCTTTATTCCATGGGCCGCAATCTTGATGATAAGCCTGCTGTGTGGCACTTTATCAAACGCCTTTTGAAAGTCCGTATGCATCACATCAGCTACATTGCCTTCACCTACCCTCTCTGTTATCTCAGCAAAAAACTCTATCATGTTAGTTAAAGATGATTTCTCTTTAACACATCGGCGCTGGTTTTCCCTAATCAATCCACCCTCGTCCAAGTGACTGTTAATTCTGTCCCGGATTATTGTTTCTAAAAGTTTCCCCACACTGAGGTTAAACTGACTGGCCTGTAGTTGCTGGGTTTATCCTTACACCCTTTTTTGAACAAGGGTGTAACCTTTGCAATTCTCCAGTCCTCTGCCACCACCCCCGTATCTAAGGATGTTTGGAAGATTATGGCCAGTACCTCCGCAATTTCCACCCTTACTTCCCTCAGCAACCTAGGATGCATCCCATCCGGACTGGGTGACTTATCTACTTTAAGTACAGCTAGCCTTTCAAGTACCTTCTCTTTATCAATTTTTAGCCCATCCAGTATCTTAACCATATCTTCCTTTACTGAGACTCTGGCAGCATCTTCTTCCTTGGTAAAGACAGATGCAAAGTGCTCATTTCGTACCTCGGCCATGCCCTCTGCCTCCATGAGTAAATCTGATTTACGGTCCCTAATCGGCCCCACCCCTCCTCTTACTACCCGTTTACTATTTACATGCCTGAGGAAGACTTTTGGCTTCCCTTTTATGTTGGCTGCCAGGTTGTAGGGCTGGGGAGGTTACAGAGATAGGGAGGGGCGAAGCCATGCAGTAATTTGAACACAAGGATGAGAATTTTAAAATTGAGGCATTGGTGGATCGGGAGCCAATGTAGGTCAGTGAGCACAGGGGTAATGGGTGACCGGGACTCAGTACGGGTTAGAATATGGGCAGCAGAGTTTTGGATGAGCTCAAGTTTGTGGGAGGGTGGAAGGTGGGAGGCCAGCGAGGAGAGCATTAGAATAGTTGAGCCTGGTAACAAATGCACGGATGAGGGTTTTAGCAGCAGATGGGCTGAGGCAGGGGTGGAGACAGGTGATATTATAGAGCTGGAAGTAGGTGGTCTTTGTGATGAGAGGATATGGGGTCGGAAGCTCAGCTCAGGGCCAAATAGGATGTTGCAGGTGCGAACAGTCTGGTTCAGCCTGTGATAGTGGTCAGGGAGAGGAATGGAATCGCTGGCAAGGGAACGGAGTTCAATGTTTAGTCCAGGATTGGATGTCGGACAAGCAGTCTGACAACATAGAGGCTGTGAAGAGGTCGAGAGAGAAGTGGTGGTGAGGTAGAGCTGGGTGTCATTGTCAGTGTACACGTGAAACCTTGTCGTGTCTTCAGATGATGAGGGGCCGCATGTGGATGAGAATCGGTATGGAGACAAGGAAATATCCTTGGGGGACTCCAGGGGTAACGTTGAGGAAATGGGAAGAGAAGCCATTGCAGAAGAATCCCTGCAACGACGAGATAGCTAAGAGTGGAACTAGGCGAGGGCAGTCCCACTCAGTTGGACAATGGAGGAGGGGCGGTGGAGGAAGATGGTGTGGTCACCGTGTCAAAGGCCGTTGAGACGGATGAGGAGGGATAATGCATCATGCTCACAGTCACCAAGGATGCTGTTTGTGACTTTGATTAGGGCAGTTTCAGTGCTGTTGTAGGGGCAGAAACCTGATTGGTAAGGTACATAGAACATAGAAAATAGGAGCAGGAGTAGGCCATTCGGCCCTTCGAGCCTGCTCCGCCATTCAATATACTGGTGTCCCTGGTGACTAAGTGTGTCCACCTGCAGCTGCTGGCTAACCGTATTTCGGAGCTGGAGCTACAGGTGGATTCACTGTGGAGCATCCGCGATGCTGAGATTATCGTGGATAGCACGTTCAGTGAGGTGGTCACACCGCAGGTAAAGATTACGCAGGAAGAAAAGAAATGGGTGACTGCCAGGCAGAGTAAAAGGACGAGGCAGGTAGAGCAGGAGTCCCCTGGAGCCATCTCCCTCTCAAACAGATATACCGCTTTGGATACTGTTGGGGCAGATGGCTTATCAGGGGAAAGCAGCAAGAGCCAAGTTCGTGGCAGCACGGGTGGCACTGCTGCACATGAGGGGAGGAAGAAGAGTGGCAGGGCTATAGTGATAGGGGATTCCATTGTAAGGGGAACAGATAGGCGTTTCTGCGGCCGCAAACGTGACTCCAGGATGGTATGTTGCCTCCCTGGTGCTAGGATCAAGGATGTCACTGAGCGGCTGCAGGGCATTCTGGAGGGGGAGGGTGAACAGCCAGTAGTCGTGGTCCATATTGGTACCAACGACACAGGTAAAAAAAGGAATGAGGTCCTGCAAGGTGAATTTAAAGAGTTAGGAGATAAATTAAAAAGCAGGAACTCAAAGGTAGTGATCTCAGGATTACTACCGGTGCCACGTGCTAGTGAGTAAAGGAACAGGAGAATAGACCAGCTGAATGCGTGGCTGCAGGGATGGTGTAGGAGGGAGGGATTTAGATTCCTGGGACATTGGGACCGGTTCTGGGGAAGGGGGACCTGTACGAGCGGGACGGGTTACACCCGAGCAGGACTAGGACCGATGTCCTCGGGGGGGTGTTTGCTAGTGCTGTTGGGGAAGGTTTAAACTAGAGTGGCAGGGGGATGGGAACCTGAGCAGGGAGACAGAGGAGGGGGAAACGAGGATAGAAACAAAAGACAGAAAGGGAAGAAGCAATAGTGGAAGGCAGAGAAAACAAGGGCGAAAAACAAATAGGGCCACAGTGCAAAATAAAACTAAGATGACTAGCAATCTTAAAAAGACACGTCGAAAGGCATTGTGTCTTAATGCGCGGAGCATTCACAATAAGGTAGATGTATCAACGGTTATGATATAGTTGCGATTACGGAGACATGGCTGCAGGGTGACCAAGGATGGGAACTGAACATCCAGGGGTATTCAATATTTAGGAAGGACAGGCAAAAAGGGAAAGGAGGTGGGGTAGCGTTGTTAGTAAAGGAGGAAATCAATGCAATAGTGAGGAAGGATATTGGCTCGGAAAATCACGATGTGGAATCTGTATGGGTGGAGCTAAGAAACACCAAGGGGCAGAAAACGTTGGTGGGGGTTGTCTATAGGCCCCAAACAGTAGTGGAGATATAGGGGAGGGCATTAAACAGGAAATTAGAGACGCATGCATGAAGGGAACAACTATAATCATGGGTGACTTTAATCTACATATAGATTGGTCAAACCAAATTCGCAATAATACTGTGGGGGAGGAATTCCGGGAGTGTGTACGTGATGGTTTTCTAGACCAATATGTTGAGGAACCAACTAGAGAACAGGCGATCCTAGACTGGGTATTGTGCAATGAGAAAGGATTAATTAACAATCTTGTTGTATGGGGTCCCTTAGGGAAGAGCGACCATAACATGATAGAATTCCTCATTAAGATGGAGAGTGAAGTAGTTGAATCCGAAACTAGGGTCCTGAATCTAAATAAAGGAAATTACGAAAGTATGAGGTGCGAGTTGGCTATGATAGATTGGGGAACTTTACTAAAAGGGATGACGGTGGATAGGCAATGGCTAATATTTAAAGAACGTGTGCAGGAATTACAACAATTATTCATTCCTGTCTGGTGCAAAAATAAAACCGGAAAGGTGGCTCAACCGTGGCTTACAAAAGAAATTAGGGATAGTATTAGATCCAAAGAGGAGACATATAAAATTGCCAGAAAAAGCGGCAAGCCTGAGGATTGGGAGCAGTTCAGAATTTAGCAAAGGAGGACAAAGGGATTGATTAAGAGGGGAAAAATAGAGTATGAGAGTAAACTAGCAGGGAACATAAAAACTGACTGTAAAAGCTTCTATAAAAATGTCAAGAGAAAAAGATTAGTGAAGACAAATGTAGGTCCCTTACAGTCAGAAATGGGGGAAATTATAATGGGGAACAAAGAAATGGCAGAACAATTAAACACATACTTTGGTTCTGTCTTCACAAAGGAGGACACAAATAACCTCCCAGAAATATTAGGGAACCAAGGGTCGCGTGAGAGGGAGGAACTGAAGGAAATCAGTGTTAGTAAAAAAAAATAGTGCTCGGGAAATTAATGGGGCGAAACACTGACAAATCCCCAGGGCCTGATAATCTACATCCCAGAGTACTAAAGGAAGTGTCCCTGGAAATAGTGGATGCATTGGTGATCATCTTCCAAAATTCTATGGACTCTGGAACAGTTCCTACAGATTGGAGGGTGGCAAATGTGACCCTACTATTTAAAAAAGGAGAGAGAGAAAAAACAGGGAATTACAGACCAGTTAGCCTAACATCAGTCCATTATAAAGGATGTGATAACAGAACGCTTGGAAGGCATTAACGGGATTGGACAAAGTCAGCATGGGTTTATGAAAGGGAAATCATGCTTAACAAATCTAATGGAGTATTTTGAGGATGTAACTAGCAGAATAGATAGGGGAGAACCAGTGGATGTGGTGTACTTGGATTTTCAGAAGGCTTTTGATAAGGTCCCACACAAGAGGTCAGTGTGCAAAATTAAAGCACATGGGATTGGGGGGAATATACTGGCATGGATTGAGAATTGGTTGACAGACAGGAAACAGAGAGTAGGAATAAACGGGTCTTTTTCCGGGCGGCAGGAAGTGACTAGTGGGGTACCGCAGGGATCAGTGCTTGGGCCCCAGCTATTCACAATATATATCAATGATTTGGATGAGGGAACCAAATGTAACATTTCCAAGTTTGCAGAGGACACAAAGCTGGGGTGGAATGTGAGCTGTGAGGAAAATGCAAAGAGGCTCCAATGTGATTTAGACAAGTTGGGTGAGTGGGCAAGAACATGGACGATGCAGTATAACGTGGATAAATGTGAGGTTATCCACTTTGGTTGTAAAAACAGAAAGGCAGATTATTATCTGAATGGTGATAGATTGGGAAAAGGGGAGGTGCAACGAGACCTGGGTGTCCTTGTACACCAGTCGCTGAAAGTGAGCATTCAGGTGTGGCAAGCAGTTAGGAACACAGATGGTATGTTGGCGTTCATTGCAAGAGGATTTGAGTACAGGAACAGGGATGTCTTACTGCAGTTGTACAGTGCCTTGGTGAGACCACATCTGGAGTATTGTGTGCAGTTTTGGTCTCCTTATCTGAGGAAGGATGTCCTTGTCATGGAGGGAGTGCAACAAAGGTTTACCAGACTGATTCCTGGGATGGCAGGACTGACGTATGAGGAGAGATTGGGTCGACTCGGTCTATATTCACTCGAGTTTAGAAGAATGAGAGGTGATCTCATCGAAACATATAAAATTCTAACAGGACTAGACAGACTAGATGCAGGAAGGATGTTCCCAATGGCTGGGGAGTCCAGAACCAGGGATCACAGTCTCAGGATACGGGGTATGCCATTTAGAACCGAGATGAGGAGAAATTTCTTCACTGAGGGTGGTGAACCTGTGGAATTCTCCACCACAGAAGGCAGTGGAGGCCAAGTCATTGGATGTATTCAAGAAGGAGAGAGATATATTTCTTAATGCTAAAGGGATCAAGGGATATGGGGAAAAAGTGGGAACAGGGTACTGAGTTAGACGATCAGCCATGATCATTTTGAATGGCGGAGCAGGCCCGAAGGGCCGAATGGCCTACTCTTGCTCCTATTTTCTATGTTAATTTGATCTTGGCTGATCCTATATCTCAATACCATATTCCCGCTCTCTCCCCATACCCCTTGATGCCTTTTGTGTCCAGAAATCGATCTCGCTCCTTCTTAAATATATTCAGTGACTTGGCCTCCACTGCCTTCTGTGGTAGAGAATTCCACAGGTTCACCTCCCTCGGAGTGAAGAAATTTCTCCTCATCTCAGTCCTAAATGTCATTAATGTGACACAGAATCGGTTTATACCCCTGAGGGGCAAGAACTCTACTTGCCAAAACAAAAATCAATGGACAACTGAAGAGGTAAGGGACAGTATAAGACATAAGGAAAGGGCATACAAAAAGGCAAAAAATGGCACAGATCCTGGCGAATGGGAAAGATACAAAGATCAACAAAGGATCACAAAACAGATAGTAAGAGCTACAAAAAGAGAGTATGAAAAGAAACTCACGAGATATCAAACCAATACGAAGAACTTTTATAGTTATATTAGGAAAAAGAGGGTGGTCAGGAGCAGTGTTGGCCCCTTAAAAACTGAAAGTGGGGATATTGTCATTGACAATGGGGTAAAGGCGGACATGTTGAATAATTACTTTGCGTCAGTATTTACAGTAGAAAAAGAGGATAGCATGCTGGAAATCCCAAGAAAACGAATATTGAATTGGGGACAGGGACTCGATAAAATTAACATAAGTAAAGCAACAGTAATGAAGAAAATAATAGCACCAAAGAGTGACAAATCCCCAGGACCAGATGGTTTCCATCCCAGGGTTTTAAAGGAAGTAGGTGAGCACATTGCAGATGCCCTAACGATAATCTTTCAAGGTTCTCCAGATTCAGGAACTGTCCTTCTAGATTGGAAAATTGCACATGTCACTCCGCTTTTTAAGAAAGGAGAGAGAGGGAAACCGGGGAATTATAGACCAGTTAGCCTAACATCTGTAATTAAAGGATAGGGTGACTGAACACCTCGAGAATTTTCAGTTAATCAGAGAGAGCCAGCATGGATTTGTGAAAGGTCGGGTGTGCCTGACAAACCTGATTGAATTTTTTGAAGAGGTGACTAAAGTAGTGGACAGGGGAATGTCAATGGATGTTATTTATATGGACTTCCAGAAGGCATTTGATAAGGTCTCACATAAAAGACTGTTACCTAAGATAGAAGCCCATGGAATCGAGGAAAAAGTACGGACTTGGTTAGGAAGTTGGCTGAGCGAAAGGCGACAGAGAGTATGGATAATGGGTAGGTACTCACATTGGCAGGATGTGACTGGTGGAGTCCCGCAGGGATGTGTCTTGGGGCCTCAATTATTCACAATATTTATTAACGACTTAGATGAAGGCATAGAAAGTCTCATGTCTAAGTTTGGCGATGACACAAAGATTGGTGGCATTGTAAGCAGTGTAGATGAAAACATAAAATTACAAAGGGATATTGATAGATTAGGTGAATGGGCAAAACTGTGGCAAATGGAATTCAATGTAGACAAATGTGAGGTCATCCACTTTGGATCAAAAAAGGATAGAACAGGGTACTTTCTAAATGGTAAAAAGTTAAAAACAGTGGATGTCCAAAGGGACTTAGGGGTTCAGGTACATAGATCATTGAAGTGTCATGAACAGATGCAGAAAATAATCAAGGCAGCTAATGGAATGCTGGCCTTTATATCTAGAGGACTAGAGTACAAGGGGGCAGAAGTTATGCTGCAGCTGTACAAAACCCTGGTTAGACCGCACCAGGAGTACTGTGAGCATTTCTGGGCACCGCACCTTCGGAAGGACATATTGGCCTTGGAGGGAGTGCAGTGTAGCTTTACTGGAATGATACCCGGACTTCAAGGGTTAAGTTACGAGGAGAGATTACACAAATTGGGTTTGTATTCTCTGGAGTTTCGAAGGTTAAGGAGTGATCTGATCGAAGTTTACAAGATATTAAGGGGAACAGATAGGGTGGATAGAGAGAAACTATTTCTGCTGGTTGGGGATTTTAGGAGTAGGGGGCAGAGTCTAAAAATTAGAGCCAGACCTTTCATGAGTGAGATTAGAAAACATTTCTACACACGAAGTGTGGTGGAAGTTTGGAACTCTCTTCCGCAAACGGCAATTGATACTAGCTCAATTGCTAAATTTAAATCTGAGATAGATAGCTTTTTGGCAACCAAAGATATTAAGGGATATGGGCCAAAGGCAGATATATGGAGTTAGATCACAGATCAGCCATGATCTTATCAAATGGCAAAGCAGGCACGAGGGGCTGAATGGCCTACTCCTGTTCTAATGTTCCTACCTCGTATCCTGAGACTGTGGCCCCTCGTTCTAGACCCCCCAGCCAGGGGAAACATCCTCCCTGCATCCAGTCTGTCTAGCGTTTTTATATGTTTCAATGAGATCCCCTCTCATTCTTCTAAACTCTAGTGAATACAGGCCTAGTCGACCCAATCTCTACTCAAATGACAGTCCTGCCATCCCAGGAATCAGTCTGGTTAACTTGTTCAATCATGGAGTTGCGGGAAACATGGGCACGGATTTGGAACACGATAACATGTTGAAGGACTTTGGAGAGGAAAGAGAAGTTGGAGATGGGACCGTAGTTTGTAACGACAGAGGGGATCAAGGGTGTTTTTTTTTGAGGAGGGGGGTGATGACAGTAGATTTGAAATGGCGGGGGAGATTACCTGAGCAGATGGATCCATTTACAATATCAGCCAGCGTGGAGGCCCGGAAGGGAAGTTTAGTGGGAATAGGATCGAGAGAGCAGGAGGTGGTTCTCGTGGAGAAAGTGAGCTCAAAGCAGGCATACGGGAAAATAGGAGAGAAACTAGAGGAAGGTACTGGTTCAGGGCAGGGCAGAACCTTGCAGGGTTGCGGCAGAGGCAGCTGAACGGATGGTCTCAATCTTAGTGACGCAGAAGACCATGAACTCCTCGCGCTCGTTAGAGGTGAGGGTGGAGGGAGCATAGGAACAGGGAGGAGGCTGTTCTGCCATTCAATTAAATCATGGCTAATCTGTACCTCAATCCCATTTACCTGCATTTGATCCATATCCCTTCACTCCCTTGCCTAATAGAAATTGTCGATCTCAGTCTTGAAAATTTTAATTGGCAGAGCATCCACAGTCTTTTGGGGAGAGTGAGTTCTAGATTTCTACTACCCTTTGAGTGGGAAAAAATGCTTCCTGATTTTACTCCTGAATGGCCTAACTCTAATTTTAATATAAGAACATAAGAATTAGGAGCAGGAGTAGGCCATACAGCCCCTCGAGCTTGCTCCACCGTTCAATCAGATCATGGCTGATCTTCAACCTCAACTCCACTTTCCTGCCCGATCCCCATATTCCTTGATTCCCCAAGAGTCCAAAAATCTATCGATCTCAGCCTTGATTATACTCAACAACTGAGCATTCACAGTAACCTAGGGTAGAAAATACCAAATATTCATGACCCTCTTAGTGAAGAAATTCTCCTTCAGCTTAGTCCTAAATGTCCGACCCCTTATCCTGAGACGATGTCCCCTACAAAATTATGAGGGGCACAGATAGGATGGATACTAAGGAGCTTTTTCCCTTCGTTGAGGGTTCTATAACAAGGGGACATAGATTCAAGGTAAAAGGCGGGAGGTTTAGAGGGGATTTGAGAAAGAACTTTTTCACCCAGAGGGTGGTTGGAGTCTGGAACTCACTGCCTGAAAGGGTTGTGGAGGCAGGAACCCTCACAACATTCAAGAAGCATTTGGATGAACACTTGAAATGCCATAGCATACAAGGCTACGGACCAAATGCTGGAATATGGGATTAGAGTAGACAGGGCTGATGGCCGGTGCGGACACGATGGGCCGAAGGGCCTCTATCCGTGCTGTATGACTCTATGACTCTATGACTTTTAGACTCTCCAGCCAGGGGAAACATCCTCTCAGCATCTATCCTGTCGAGCCCTCTTAGAATATTATATGTTTCAATTTTTTATTCGTTCATGGGATGTGGGCGTCGCTGGTAAGGCCGGCATTTATTGGCCATCCCTAATTGCCCTTGAGAAGGTGGTGGTGAGCCGCCGCCTTGAACCGTGTGGTGAAGGTTCTCCCACAGTGCTGTTAGGAAGGAAGTTCCAGGATTTTGACCCAGCGACGATGAAGGAACGGCGATATATTTCCAAGTCGGGATGGTGTGTGACTTGGAGGGGAACGTGCAGGTGGTGTTGTTCCCATGTGCCTGCTGCCCTTGTCCTTCTAGGTGGTAGAGGTCGTGGGTTTGGGAGGTGCTGTCGAAGAAGCCTTGGCGAGTTGCTGCAGTGCATCCTGTGGATGGTACACACTGCAGCCACTGTGCGCCGGTGGTGAAGGGAGTGAATGTTTAGGGTGGTGGATGGGGTGCCAATCAAGTGGGCTGCTTTGTCCTGGATGGTGTCGAGCTTCTTCAGTGTTGTTGGCGCTGCACTCATCCAGGCAAGTGGAGAGTATTCCATCACACTCCTGACATGTGCCTTGTAGATGGTGGAAAGGCTTTGGGGAGTCAGGTGGTGAGTCACTCGCCGCAGAATACCCAGCCTCTGACCTGCTCTTGTAGCCACAGTATTTATATGGCTGGTCCAGTTAAATTTCTGGTCAATGGTGACCCCCAGGAAGTTGATGGTGGGAGATTCGGCTATGGTAATGCCATGGAATGTCAAGGGGAGGTGGTCAATGGAGAGCAATAGTGAGGAAGGATATTGGCTCAGGAAATCAAGATGTAGAATCAGTCTAGGTGGAGTTATTACCGTGGGGCAGGAAACACTGGTGGGATTTGTCTATCGGCCTCCAAACAGTAGTGGTAATGTAGGACGGCATCCAACAGGAAATTAGAGATACATGTAACAAGGGTATTAAAGTAATCATGGGTGACTTTAATCTGCATAAAGACTGGCCAAACCAAATTTGCAATAATACTATGGAGGATGAATTCCTGGAGTGTGTACGAGATGTTTTTTTTAGACCAGTACGTTGAGGAGCCAACCAGGGAACAGGCTATCCTAGATTGGGTATTGTGCAATGAGAAAGGGTTAATTAATAATCTTGTTGTGCAGGGTCCTTTAGGGAAGGGCGACCATAATATGATAGAATTCTTCATTAAGATGGAAAGTGAAGTAGTCCAATCTGAAACTAGGGTCCTAAATCTAAACAAAGGAAACTACGAAGGTATGAGGAGTGAGTTGGCTATGATAGATTGGGAAGCTTCATCAAAAGGCATGACGGTGGATAGGCAATGGCTGATATTTAAGGAACAAATGCATGAATTGCAACACTTATACATTCCTTTCTGGTGCAAAAACGCAAAAGGAAAAGCGGCCCAACCATGCCTAACAAAAGAAATTAAGGATAGTATTAGATCCAAAGAGGAGTCATATAAAGTTGCCAGAAAAAGTAGCAAGCCTGAGGATTGGGAGCAGTTTAGAATTCAGCAAAAAAGGACCTAGAGATTGATTAAGAGGGGAATAATACAGCATAAGAGTAAACTTGCAAGGAACATAAAAGCAGACTGTAAAAGCTTCTACAAGTATGTAAAAAGAAAAAGATTAGTGAAGACAAATGTAGGTCCCTTACAGTCAGAAACGGGAGAATTTATAATGGGGAACAGGGAAATGGCAGAGCAATTAAACAAATACTTTGGTTCTGTCTTCACGGAAGAGGACACAGATAACTTCCCAGAAATGCTAGTGAACTAAGGGACGAGTGAGAAGGAGGAATTAAAGGAAATTAGTATTAGTAAAAAAAAATAGTGCTGGATAAATTAATGGGACTGAAAGCCGATAAATCCCCAGGGCCTGATAATCTGCATCCCAGAGTACTAAAAGAGGTAGCCATGGAAATAGTGGATGCATTAGTTGTCATCTTCCAAAATTCTATAGATTATGGAACAGTTCCTGCAGATTGGAGGGTGGCAAATGTAACCCCACTATTTAAAAAAGGAAGGAGAGAGAAAACAGGGAACGACAGACCGATTAGCCTAACATCAGTAGTAGGGAAAATGCTGGAATCTATTATAAAGGATGTGAGAACAGGCTGCTTAGAAAATATCAACGGGATTAGACAAAGTGAACATGGATTTATGAAAAGGAAATCATGTTTGACAAACCTACTGGAGTTTTTTTAGGATGTAATTGGTAGAATAGATAAGGGAGAACCAGTGGATGTGGTTTATTTGGATTTTCAGAAGGCCTTTGATAAAGTCCCACATAAGAGGTTAGTGTGCAAAATTAAAGCACATGGGACTGGGAGTAATATACTGGCATGGATTGAAAATTGGTTGACAGACAGGAAACAGAGAGTAGGAATAAATGGGCCTTTTTCGGGGTGGCAGGCAGTGGCTTGTGGGGTACCGCAGGGATCAGTGCTTGGGCCCCAGCTATTCACAATATATATCAATGATTTGGATGAGGGAACCAAATGTAATATTTCCAAGTTTGCTGATGACACAGAACTAGGTGGGATTGTGAGTTGTGAAGAGGATGCAAAGAGACTTCAAGGCAATTTAGAGAAGTTGAGTGAGTGGGCAAATACATGGCAGATGCAGTATAATGTGGATAAATGTGAAGTTATCTACTTCGGAAGGAAAAACAGAAAGGCAGAGTATTATTTAAATGGTGATAGATTGTGGAATGTTGATGTACAAAGGGACCTGGGTGTCCTTGTACACCAGTCACTGAAAGCAAACATGCAGGTGCAGGAAGCAGTTAGGAAGGCAAATGGAATGTTGGCCTTCATTGCAAGAGGATTTGAGTACAGGAGCAAGGATGTCTTACTGCAGTTATACAGGGCCTTGGTGAGACCACACCTGGAGTATCGTGTGTGGTTTTGGTTTCCTTACCTAAGAAAGGATATACTTGCCATAGAGGGAGTGCAGCGAAGGTTCACCAGACTGATTCCTGGGATGGCAGGACTGTCATATGAGGAGAGATCGGGTCGACTCGGCCTGTATTCACTCGAGTTTAGAAGAATGGGAGGGGATCTCATTGAAACATGTAAAATTTTAACAGGGCTAGACAGGCTGGATGCAGCAAAGATGTTTCCCCTGGCTTGGGGTGGGGTGGGGGGTGTCCAGAACAAAGGGTCACAGTCTCAGGATACGGGGTAGGACATTTAGGACTGAGATGAGGAGAAATTTCTTCATTCAGAGGATGGTGAACCTGTGGAATTCTCTATCACAAAGGCTGTGGAGGCCAAGTCACTGAATATATTTAAGAAGGAGCTAGACAGATTTCTAGACACAAAAGGCATCAAGGAGTATGGGGAGAGAGCGGGAATATGGTATTGAGATAGAGGATCAGCCATGATCATATTGAATGGCGGAGCAGGCTCGAAGGGACGAATGGCCTACTCCTGCTCCTATTTTCTATGATTCTACGGTCGTTGCGTGGCACTTGTCTGGCGCAAATGTTACTTGCCACTTATTAGCCCAAGCCTGGATGTTATCCAGTTCTTGCTGCATGTGGGCACGGACTGCTTCGTTATCTGTGGGGGTTGCGAATGGAACTGAACACTCTGCAATCATCAGCAAACATCCCCATTTCTGACCTTATGATGGAGGGAAGGTCATTGGTAAAGCAGCTGAAGATGGTGAGCCTAGGAACTCCTGCAGCAGTGCCCTGGAGCTGAGATGATTGACTTCCAACAACCACTACCATCTTCCTTTGTGCTAGGTATGACTCCAGCCACTGGAGAGTTTTCCCCCTGATTCCCATTGACTTCAATTTTACTCGGGTTCCTTGGTGCCACACTCGGTCAAATGCTGCCTTGATGTCAAGGGCAGTCAATCTCACCTCACCTCTGGAATTCAGCTCTTCTGGACCAAGGCTGTAATGAGGTCTGGAGCCTCGTGGTCCTGGTGGAACCCAAACTGAGCATCGGTGAGCAGGTTATTGGTGAGTAAGTGCCGCTTGATAGCACTGTCGATGACTCCTTCCATCATTTTGCAGATGATTGAGAGTAGACTGATGGGGCGGTAATTGGCCGGATTGGATTTGTCCTGCTTTTTGTGGACAGGACATACCTGGGCAATTTTCCACATTGCTGGGTAAATGCCAGAGTTGTAGCTGTACTGGAACAGTTTGGCTAGAGGCGCAGCTAGTTCTGAAGCACAAGGCTTCAACACTGCAGCCAGGATGTTGTCGGGGCCCATAGCCTTTGTTGTATCCAGTACACTCAGCCGTTTCTTGATATTACATGGAGTGAATCGAATTGGCTGGAGACTGGCTTCTGTGATGGTGAGGATATCGGGAGGAGGCCGAGATGGATCGTTCACTCGGCACTCCTGGCTGAAGATGGTTGCGAACGCTTCAGCCTTGTCTTTTGCACTCACGTGCTGGACTCCACCATCATTGAGGATGGGGTTGTTCACAGAGCCTCCTGCTCCCATTGGTTGTTTTATTGTCCACCACCATTGACTACTGGATGGGCAAGAGCAGCAGGCACCTGCGAACAACACCACCTGAACATTCCCCTCCAACTCACACACCATCCTGGCTTGGAAATATATCGCCGTTCCTTCATCATCGCTGGGTCAAAATCCTGGAACTCCCTTCCTAACAGTGCTGTGGGAGAACCTTCACCACACGGACTGCAGCAGTTCAAGAAGGCGGCTCACCACCACCTTCTCAAGGGCAGTTCGGGATGGGCAATAAATGCTGGCCTTGCCAGCAAAGCCCACATCCCATGAACGAAGAAATAAAAAATGTGGCATGACTGCAGAGCTTTGATCTGATCCGTTGGTTGTGGAATCGCTTAGCTCTGTCTATAGCATGCTGCTTCTGCTGTTTAGCATGCATGTAGTCCTATGTTGTAGCTTCACCAGGTTGGCACCTCATTTTTAGGTGTGCCTGTTGCTCCTCCTGGCATGCTCTTCTACACTCCTCATTGAACCAGGGTGGATCCCCTGGCTTGTTGGAAATGGTAGAGTGAGGAATATGCCGGGCCATGAGGTTACAGATTGTGCTGGAATACAATTCTGCCGCTGATGGCCCACAGCACCTCATGGATGCCCAGCTTTGAGCTCCCAGATCTGTTCCCAATCTATCCCATTTAGCATGGTGATAGTGCCACACAACACGTTGGATTGTGTCCTCAGTGTGAAGACGGGACTTCGACTTCAATGAGATCATGTCTCATTCTTCTAAATTCCAGAGAGTATAGGTCCATTCTATTCAGTCCTCATAGGACAACCCTCTCATCCCAAGAATCAATCTAATGAACCTTCATTGCACCGCCTCTAAGGCAAGTATATCCTTCCTTAGGCAAGGATACCAAAACTGTACCCAGTTCTCCAGGTGAAGACTTCCTTCCTCTTGAACTTCAACCCCCTTGCAATAAAGGCCAACATGCCATTTGCTTTCCTAATTGCTTGCTGTACATGCATGTTAACTTTTTGTGTTTCGTGTACAAGGGCACCCAAATCCCTCTGAACACCAACATTTAATAGTTTCTCATCATTTATAAAATATTCTGTTTTTCTCTTTCCTACTAAGGTGAATAACCTCACATTTCCCCAAATTATACTCCATCTGCCACCTTCTTGCCCACTCAATTAATCTGTCGATATCCCTTTGAAGACTCTTTGTGTCCTCCTCACAGCTAACTTTCCCACTTAACTTTGTATCGTCAGCAACCTTGGATACATTACACTCGGACCCTTCATCTAAGTCATTAACATATATTGTAAATATCTGAGGCCCCAGCACTGATCCCTGTGGCACCCCACTAGTTACACCCCGCCAATCCGATAATGACCTGCTTTCTGTCCGTTAACCAATCCTCAATCTATGCTAATATATTGCCCCCAATCCCATGAGCCCTAATCTTTTGTAACAACCTTGTGTGGCACCTTTTCGAATGCCTTTTGAAAATCGAAATCTACTACATTTACTGGTTCTGCCTTATCTACCCTGCTAGTTACACCCTCAAAAAAAAACTCCAATAGATTTGTCAAACACAATTTCCCTTTCATAGAGCAGTGTTGACTCTGCCTAATCATATTATGATTTTCCAACTGGCCTATTATGTTCTTAATAATAGATTCTAGCTTTTTCCTTACTACCGATGTCAGGCTAACTGGCCTGTAGTTCCCTGTTTTCTCTCTCCCTCCTTTCTTGAATAGCGGGGTTACATTTGCTACCTTCCAATTTACACGGACTGTTCTAGAATCTATGAAATTCTGGAAGATCGTTGTATACGGGGCAAGATTAAGCGCAAAAAAGAAAGCTTATGACTGTCATAGAAAACTAAATACTACGCAAAGCCTAGAGGAGTATAGAAAGTAGAGGGATGACGTAAAAAAGGAAATAAGGAAAGCAAAGAGAGGGCATAAAAAAATACTAGCTAGTAAGATTAAAGAAAACCCAAAGATGTTTTATCAATACATTAAGAACAAGAGGATAGGTCCCACCTTTTCCTTAGCTATCAGGGATGATAAGGGTAACTTGTGTGTAGAAGCAGAGGATGTGGGTAGGGTTTTAAATGAATATTTTGTCTCCGTAGTCACAAAGGAAAGGGATGATCTGGACGTTGTAGTTAAAGAGAGGTCTGAAATATTAGATAAGGTAAACATAACGAGAGAGGAAGTACTAGAGGGACTGGAATCCTTGAAAGTTGATAAGTCACCAGGGCCGGATGGATTGTTTCCTGGGCTATTGAAGGAAGCCAGGGAGGAAATAGTGGATGCTCTGAGGATCATTTTCCAATCCTCACTAGATACAGGGGAGGTACCAGAGGACTGGAAGACTGCAAACGTAGTACCATTGTTTAAAAAGTTTACGAGGGAAAGGCCGAACAATTATAGGCCGGTCAGTCTTACCTCGGTGGTGGGCAAACTATTAGAATCAATACTGAGAGATAGGATAAACGGTTACTTGGAAATGCTTGGTTTAATCAGGGATTGTCAGCATGGATTTGTTCAGGGAAGGTCATGCCTTACAAATCTGATTGAATTCTTTGAGGAAGTGACAAGGAGGATTGATGAGGGTAATGCAGTGGATGTTGTCTACATGGATTTTAGTAAGGCATTTGACAAGATCCCACATGGCAGACTGGTCAGAAAGGTAAAAGCCCATGGGATACAGGGAAATGTGGTGAATTGGATCCAAACTTGGCTCAGTAACAGGAAACAAAGGGTAAAAGTCGATGGATGTCTTTGCGAATGGAAATCCATTTCCAGTGGTGTGGCACAGGGCTCAGTGTTGGGTCCCTTGCTGTTTGTGGTATATATTAATGATTTGGACTTGAATGTAGGGAGCATGATTGGCAAATTTGCAGACGACACAAAAATTGGCCGTGTAGTTGATAGTGAAGAGGATAGCTGTGGACTCCAAGAAGATATCAATGGGTTGGTGGAGTGGGTGGAAAAGTGGCAAATGGAGTTCAACCCGGAGAAGTGTGAGATAATGTACTTAGGGAGGGCAAACAGTAAAAGGGAATACGCAGTAAATGGGAACGTATTGAGAGGGGTAGAGGAAGTGAGAGACCTTGGTGTGCATGTCCCTGAAAGTGGCAGTAGTGGTAGATAAGGTTGTAAAGAAGGCTCCCCGGTATTAGCCGAGGTATAGAATACAAAAGCAGGGATGTAATGATGGAACTGTATAAAACGCTGGTAAGGCCACAGCTGGAGTATTGTGCGCTGTTCTGGTCACCACATTACAGGAAGGACGTAATTGCTCTGGAGAGAATGCAGAGAAGATTTACAAGAAGGTTGCCAAGGCTTGAAAATTGCAGCTATGAGGAGAGATTGGATAGGCTGGGGTTGTTTTCCTTGGAGCAGAGGAGGCCGAGGGGAGACTTGATTGAGGTGTACAAAATTATGAGGGGCCCAGATAGAGTAGACAGGAAGTACCTGTTTCCCCTAGCGGAGAGTTCAAGAACTAGAGGACATAGATTTAAGCTGATTGGCGGAAGGATTAGAGGGGACATGAGAAACTTTTTTACCCAGAGGGTGGTGGGTGTATGGAATTTGCTGCCTGAATTGGTGGTAGAGGCAGGGACCCTCAACTCTTTTTTAAAAAGTACCTGGACCTGCACCTAAAGTGCTGTAAGCTGCAGGGCTACGGACCGGGTGCTGGAAGGTGGGATTAGAATGGGCACCTGGTTGTTCTTCGAGCCAGCACGGACACGATGGGCTGAATGGCCCCCTTCTGTGCTGTATCTTTTCTATGGTTCTACCAATGTATCCACTATCTCTGTTGCCACCTCTTTTAAAACCCTAGGGTATAGGCCATCAGGTCCAGGGGATTTATCGGTTTTTAGTCCCATAAATTTCTCCAGTGCTTTTTCTTTATTAATCTTAATTACTTTAAGTTCCTCCCTCTCATTAGACCCTTGATTCCCCACTGTTTCCAGTGTGTTTTTTTGTGTCTTCTACTGTGAAGACAGATATGAAATATTTGTTTAAACATCTCTGCCATTTCCTTATTCCTCATAATTTCTCCTGTCTCGTCCTCTAAGGGACCCATGTTTACTTTAACTAATCTCTTCCTTTTTAGATACTTGTAGAAGCTCTTACAATCTGTTTTAATGTTTCTTGCTAGTTTACTCACATTCATTTTTCTCCCTCTTCAATTTCTTGGTTATCCTTTGCTGATTTCTAAAACCCTCCCAATCCTCAGTCTTACTATTTTTGGCAACATTGTAAGCCTTTTAATCTAGTACTATCCTTAACTTCTCTAGTTAGCCACGGTTGGATCAATTTTCCTGTGGAATTTTTATTCCTCAAGGGTATGTATATTCGTTGGGAATTCTGAATTGTTTCTCCTGAAAGGTCTGGCTCCAATTTTTAGACTGTGCCCCCTACTTCTAAAATCCCCAACCAGCGGAAATAGTTTCTCTCTATCCACCCTATCTGTTCCCCTTAATATCTTTATAAACTTCGATCAGATCACCCCTTAACCTTCGAAACTCAAGAGAATACAACCCCAATTTGTGTAATCTCTCCTCGTAACTTAACCCTTGAAGTCCGGGTATCATTCTAGTAAACCTACGCTGCACTCCCTCCAAGGCCAATATGTCCTTCCGAAGGTGCAGTGCCCAGAACTGCTCACAGTACTCCAGGTGCGGTCTAACCAGGGTTTTGTATAGCTGCAGCATAACTTCTGCCCCCTTGTACTCTAGTCCTCTAGATATAAAGGCCAGCATTCCATTAGCTGCCTTGATTATTTTCTGCACCTGTTCATGACACTTCAATGATCTATGTACCTGAACCCCTAAGTCCCTTTGGACATCCACTGTTTTTAACTTTTTACCATTTAGAAAGTACCCTGTTCTATTCTTTTTTGATCCAAAGTGGATGAACTCACATTTGTCTACATTGAATTCCATTTGCCACAGTTTTGCCCATTCACCTAATCTATCAATATCCCTTTGTAATTTTATGTTTTCATCTCCACTGCTTACAATGCCACCAATCTTTGTGTCATCGGCAAACTTAGGTATGAGACTTTCTATGTCTTCATCTAAGTCGTTAATAAATATTGTGAATAATTGAGGCCCCAAGACAGATCCCTGCGGGACTCCACTAGTCACATCCTGCCAATGTGAGTACCTACCCATTATCCATACTCTATGTCGCCTTTCACTCAGCCAACTTCCTAACCAAGTCCGTACTTTTTCCTCGATTCCATGGGCTTCTATCTTAGCTAACAGTCTCTTATGTGGGACCTTATCAAATGCCTTCTGGAAGTCCATATAAATAACATCCATTGACATTCCCCTGTCCACTACTTTAGTCACCTCTTCAAAAAATTCAATCAGGTTTGTCAGGCACGACCTACCTTTCACAAATCCATGCTGGCTCTCTCTGATTAACTGAAAATTCTCGGTGTTCAGTCACCCTATCCTTAATTATAGACTCCAGCATTTTCTCCACAACAGATGTTAGGCTAACTGGTCTATAATTCCCCGGTTTCCCTCTCTCTCTTTTCTTAAAATGGAGTGACATGTGCAATTTTCCAATCCAGAGGGACAGTTCCTGAATCTAGAGAACTTTGAAAGATTATAGTTAGGGCATCCGCAATGTGCTCACCTACTTCCTTTAAAACCCTGGGATGGAAACCATCTGGTCCTGGGGATTTGTCACTCTTTGGTGCTATTATTTTCTTCATTACTGTTGCTTTACTTATGTTAATTTTACCGAGTCCTTGTCCCCGATTCAATATTAGTTTTCTTGGGATTTCTGGCATGCTATCCTCTTTTTCTACTGTAAATACTGACGCAAAGTAATTATTCAACATTTTTTTTTATTCGTTCACGGGATGTGGGCGTCGCTGGCAAGGCCGGCATTTATTGCCCATCATGTCCGCCTTTTCCCCATTGTCAATGACAATATCCCCACTTTCAGTTTTTAAGGGGCCAACACTGCTCCTGACCACCCTCTTTTTCCTAATGTAACTATAAAAGTTCTTCGTATTGGTTTTGATATCCCTTGCAAGTTTCTTTTCATACTCTCTTTTTGTAACCCTTACTATCTGTTTTGTGACCCTTTGTTGATCTTTGTATCTTTCCCAATAGCCAGGATCTGTGCCATTTTTTGCCTTTTTGTATGCCCTTTCCTTATGTCTTATACTGTCCCTTACCTCTTTAGTTGTCCATGGCTGTTTTTTTTGGCAAGTAGAGTTCTTGCCCCTCAAGGGTATAAACCGATTCTGTATCACGTTAAATGTTTCTTTAAACATTTCCCACTGATCATCAGTCGTTTTACCCATTAACAGATTTGCCCACTTTACGGTGGACAGTCTCTGTCTCATCCCATTGAAGTCGGCCATACCCAAGTCTAGAATCTTAGCAGCTGATTCACTTCTTTCCCTTTCAAACACTACATTGAATTCGACCATGTTATGATCACTATTGGATAGATGTTCACGCACAGTTAAGCCGTTAACTAAATCTGGTTCATTATTCATTACTAAATCTAGTATGGCTTGCCCCCCTTGTTGCCTCTCGGACATACTGCTGTAGAAAACTATCCCGGACACACTCAAGAAATTCACTACCTTTCTGACAGTTGCTAGTCTGCTTTTCCCAATCTATGTGAAGGTTAAAATCCCCCCATTAAGACCACTATGCCTTTGTTACACGCTTGTCTAATCTCTGCATTTATACAATCTAGCACTTCAGAGCTGCTGCCAGGGCTCCTATTTTTAAAAAAATTTTTTTATTCGTTCACGGGATGTGGGCGTCGCTGGCAAGGCCGGCATTTATTGCCCATCCCTCGCGAGATTTTTTTACAACTGAGTGGCTTGCTAGGCCATTTCAGAGGGCAATTAAGAATCAACCACATTGCTGTGGGTCTGGAGTCACATATAGGCCAGACCGGGTAAGGACGGCAGGTTTCCTTCCCTAAAGGACATTAGTGAACTGGATGGGTTTTTACGACAATCCGGTAGTTTCATGGCCACCATTACTGATACTAGTATTTTAATTCCAGATTTTTTATTTAATTAATTGAATTTAAATTCGCCAGCCGCCGTGGCGGGATTTGAACTCGTGACTCTGGATTTTAGTCCAGGCCTCTGGATTACTAGCCCAGTAACATAACCACTACGCTACCGTACCGTATCCTATATACAACTCCCACTATAGTCTTAGATCCTTTCTTATTTCTCAATTCAGATTTAGTTAACGGCTTAACTGTGCGTGAACATCTATCCAATAGTGATCATAAGGTCTCTGTTGGCTGCTTACCTCTCGTTATATCCCCCTTTATCATTGAAGTGATTTCATCTCTAATCACTAAGGCTACTCCTCCCCCTCTTCCATTTTCCCTATCTCTCCTGTTGACCTTATAACCTGGTATATTTAGTTCCCAATCCTGACCATCCTGCAGCCATGTTTCCGTAATAGCTATCATGTCATACCCCTCCAATTTGAATTTGAACCTGTAGTTCATTTAATTTATTCCTTATACTCCGTGCATTTGTATATAGCACTCTTAGTTGGGCCACACACCCTAGCCTGACCTTCAGCTTTGATGTTGGGTTAATCGCCTTACGCCTTCTAGTTTTCACTTTATCTGTAGTGTCTAAGGTACACTTTCTTTCTGCTGCTCTACGCTTTTCCCTTTCACTTGTTCTTGAACAACTGTTTGTACTATTTGTATTGTAAATTTCCCCTGGGTCTTCCCCTCTCTTGCTGCTCTCAACTTTACTCCCTTCTGACGCCCCGCTCAGGTTCCCATTCCCCTGCCTTTCTAGTTTAAACCTTCCCCAACAGCACTAGCAAACACCCCACCCCCCCGAGGACATTGGTCCCGGTCCTGCTCGGGTGTAACCCGTCCCGCTTGTCCAGGTCCCACCTTCCCAGAACCGGTCCCAATTTCCCAGGAATCTAAATCCCTCCCTCTTACACCATCCCTGCAGCCACGCATTCATCCTGTCTATTCTCCTGTTCCTATACTCACTAGCACGTGGCACTGGTAGTAATCCTGAGATCACTACCTTTGAAGTCCTGCTTTTTAATTTATCTCTTAACTCCTTAAATTCACCTTGCAGGACCTCATCCCTTTTTTTACCTATGTCGTTGGTACCAATATGGACCATGACTACTGGCTGTTCACCCTCCCCCTCCAGAATGCCCTGCAGCCGCTCCGTGACATCCTTGACCATAGTACCAGGGAGGCAACATACCATCCTGGAGTCACGTTTGCGGCCACAGAAACGCCTATCTGTTCCCCTTACAATTGAATCCCCTATCACTATAGCCCTGCCACTCTTCTTCCTCCCCTCCTGTGCAGCAGAGCCACCCGTGGTGCCCCGAACTTGGTTCTTGCTGCTTTCCCCTGATAAGCCATCTCCCCCAACAGTATCCAAAGCAGAATATCTGTTTGAGAGGGAGATGGCCCCAGGGGACTCCTGCTCTACCTGCCTAGTCCTTTTACTCTGCCTGGTGGTCACCCATTTCCTTTCTGCCTGCGTAATCTTTACCTGCGGTGTGACCCCCTCACTGAACGTGCTATCCACGATAATCTCAGCATCACAGATGCTCCACAGTGAGTCCACCCGCAGCTCCAGCTCCAAAATACGGTTAGCCAGTAGCTGCAGTTGGACACACTTCCTGCACACGGTTGCCAGGGACACTGGTAGCATTCATGACTTCCCACATAGAGCAGGAGGAGCATATCACGGGTGCGAGCTCTGCTGCCATGACTTGCCTTAGACTCTCAGACTCTCCTCCCGCTCTCGGTCTCTCCTTTTATACTGTGCTCACCTCTCGGACTCTCCTGCCTCACCTGTGACGTTGCACAGTAGTTTTCTCTTGTTGCAGGTCTGCTGCTGCTTTTGTTCCCCAATCTCAGTCTTCTGCTGGTCAGGTCCGCCGCCGCTCTGGGGAAAAAGTTAGGAAAAGCAGCACCTCCTTCCCCCACTTCACCGAACTCCCACACTCACCGAACTCGCAGCAGATCACTCTGTGTTGGCCGCACTCCATGCTGGTTGCACTGACAGGCCCCTGTATTTCTACAGTTTGTGACTCAGATGAGTCAGGCCCCACCTTCAGGAACCGTTTAATCTAGCTGACCAATTAACTTACTACAGCAGCTCTCTGCTGAAGCCTGACAGAAACTTAAAAATTTAAACTTTAAAATTGAACTTAAACAGTTGACTTAACTACATCACTTTCAAACTCAATATGAAATTCTATCATATTATGATCACTCTTCCCCAGAGGATCCTTTATGATAAGATTACTAATTAATCCTGTCTTATTACACAATACTAGATCTAAAATAGCCTGTTCCCTAGTTGGTTCCTCGACATGTTGAACTCGGCCTCCAAACTACTTTTGCCAAATTGGTTGCCACAGTCTATATGAAGATTAATGTCCCCCATGATTATTGCATTACCCTTGTTACATGCTCCTCTAATTTCCAGAATTATACTCTGATTAAAAAAACTGAAAATGCTGGAAATACTCAGCAAGTCAGGCAGCATCTGTGGAGAAAGAAACAGAGTTAATGTTTCAGGTCGATGATCTTTCGTCAGAACTGGAAGAAGCTGTAGATTAAACGGTCTTTAAGCGGGTACAGAGCCAGGGAAGGTGTCTGATAGGGTGGAGGGCAAGAGTGATTAAATGACAAAAGGGATGATGGTGCAAGGCAAGGAAGGTGGTAATGGGACAAGTTAAGAAACAAAAGATCGGTCTAGAATAGCTGAGAATGGCAACAGCAGAACCGTTACCAGCACCTGCTGTCTGAAAAAATGGGAGAAGTGGTTATGATCTGAAGTTATTGAAATCAGTGTTGAGTCTAGAAGGTTGTAAAGTGCCTAATCGAAAGATGGGATGGGAGGAGGTGAAAGGGCAGGTGTTACATCTCCTGAGCTTGTACAGGAAGGTGCTGTGGGAAGGAGAGCGGGTGATGGATGAGTGGACCAGGGTGTCGCGATGGGAGCGGTCCCTTTGGAATGCTGGGAGGGGAAGGGAAGATTTGTTTGGTGGTGGGATCGCGCTGGAGGTGGCGGAAATGGCAGAAGATGATGCGTTGAATGTGGAGGCTGGTGGGGTGGAAGGTGAGGACATAAGAACATAAGAAATAGGAGCAGGAGTAGGCCAATCGGCCCCTCGAGTCTGCTCCGCCATTCAATAAGATCATGGCTGATCTGATCCTAACCTCAAATCTAAATTCATGTCCAATTTCCTGCCCACTCCCCATAACCCCTAATTCCCTTTACTTCTAGGAAACTGTCTATTTCTGTTTTAAATTTATTTAATGATGTAGCTTCCACAGCTTCCTGGGGCAGCAAATTCCACAGACCTACTACCCTCTGAGTGAAGAAGTTTCTCCTCATCTCAGTTTTGAAAGAGCAGCCCCTTATTCTAAGATTATGCCCCCTCGTTCTAGTTTCACCCATCCTTGGGAACATCCTTACCGCATCCACCCGATCAAGCCCCTTCACAATCTTATATGTTTCAATAAGATCGCCTCTCATTCTTCTGAACTCCAATGAGTAGAGTCCCAATCTACTCAACCTCTCCTCATATGTCCGCTCCCTCATCCCCGGGATTAACCGAGTGAACCTTCTTTGTACTGCCTCGAGAGCAAGTATGTCTTTTCTTAAGTATGGAGACCAAAACTGTATGCAGTATTCCAGGACAAGGGGGATCCTATCATGGTTTAGGGAGGGAGGGAGGGGGAAGGGGTACGGGAAATAGGACGGACACGGTTTAGGGCCCCGCAGTGGAGGGGAATCCTTAGTTGAGGAAAAAGGAAGACATATCGGAAGCGCTGGTGTAGAAGGTGGCACGTCAGAACAGATGAGATGGAGAAAGGAATAGATTCATAGAAAGTTACAGCACAGAAGGAGGCCATTCGGCCATCATGTCCGTGCCAGCTGAGAAAAGCTATCCGGCCTAATCCCGTTTTCCAGCACTTGGTCCGTAGCCCTGTAGGTTACGGTACTTCAGGTGCACATCCAGGTACTTTTTAAATGAGTTGAGGGTTTCTGCCTCTACCACCCTTTCAGGCAGTGAGTTCCAGACCCCCACCACCCTCTGGGTGAAAAATTTTCTCCTCATCTCCCCTCTAATCCTTCTACCAATTACTTTAAATCTATGCCTCTTGGTCACTGACCCTTCTGCTGAGGGAAATAGGTCCTCCCTATCCACTATATCCAGGCCCCTCATAATTTTATACACTCCTCTCGGCCTCCTTTGTTCCAAAGAAAACAGCCCCAGCCTATACAATCTTTTCTCATAGCTAAAATTCTTCAGTCCTGGCAACATCCTCGTAAATCTCCTCTGCACCCTCTCTAGTGCAATCACATCTTTCCTGTAACGTGGTGACCAGAACTGTACACAGTACTCAAGCTGTGGCGTAACTAGTGTTTTATACAGTTCTAGTATAACCTCCCTACTCTTATATTCCATGCCTCGGCTAATAAAGGAAAATACCCCATATGCCTTTTTGACCACCTTATCTACCTGTCCTGCTACCTTCAGGGATCTGTGGAAATGCACTCCAAGGTCCTTTTGTTCTTCTACACCTCTCAGTACACAATAAATGGGAGGATACACCCTTGCCTTGTTTGCCCTCCCCAAATGCATTACCTCACACTTCTCTGCATTGAATTCCATTTGCCACTTTTCTGCCCACCTGACCAGTCCATTGATATCTTCCTGCAGTCTACAGCTTTCCTCCTCACTATCAACCACACGGCTAATTTTTGTATCATCTGCAAACTTCTTGATCAAGCCCCCCACATTCAAGTCCAAATCATTAATATATACCACAAAAAGCAAGGGACCCAGTACTGAGCCTTGCGGAACCCCCCTGAAAACAGCCTTCCAATCGCAAAAACAACTGTCAACCATTACCCTTTGCTTCCTGCCACTGAGCCAATTTTGGATCCAACTAGCCACTTTCCCTTGAATCCCATGGGCTTTTACTTTTTTGACCAGTCTGCCATGTGGGACCTTGTCAAAAGCCTTGCTAAAATCCACGTACACTACACTACACTAAGGAATAGAGACTTTACAGGAAGCGGGGTGGAAGGAAGTGTAATCAAGGTAGCTGTGCGAGTCGGTGGGCTTATAGCAGATATTGGTTGACAGCCTATCCCCTGAAATGGAGATAGAGAGGTTGGGGAAGGGATGGGAAGAGTCCGTGAGGGAAGGGTGGAAATTGGAAACACAGTTGATGAAATTTTCCAGTTTGGGGCGAGAGCAGGAAACTGCACCGATTTTAAGATTATGCCCCCTTGCGGATTCCACAGCCAGAGGAAATAGTTTCTCCAGATCTAGCCTATCGAACCTTTTTATTATTTTAAACACCTCAATTAGATCACCCATCAACCTTTTAAACTCAAGGGAATGCAAGCCAAATTGATGCAATTTGTCCTCATAATTTAACTCTTCAAGCGCTGGTTTTATTCTGGTGAATTTGCATTGTATCCCCTTCAAGGCTAATATATCTTTCCTGAGGTTTGGTGCCCAAAACTGGAACACAGTTCTCCAGATGGGGCCTGATCAAGGCTCTTTATAACTGAAGCATAACGTCTACCCCTTTGTATTCCAGCCCCCTTCAAAGAAAGGCCAACAATCCATTAGCCTTTTTGGTTACTTTTTGTGCCTGTCCACTATTTTTGTGATTTATGTTCATAGACATCTAAATTCCTTTGCTCCTCCACAGTTCCTAGTCTCACCATTTAGAAAATATTTTGATTTGTCTTTTTTGGGTCCAAAGTGGATGACCTCATAAATCTCCACATTGAACTCCGTCTCCCACATTTTTGTCCAACCATTTAATCTGTGTCCCTTTGTATCTTCCTGCTTCCATCTACACAACTTACTGTGCCTCCTAACCTAGTGTCATCTGCAAACTTGGATATACAACTCTCAATTCCTTCATTAAAGTCATCGATATATATGATGAAAAGCTGAGGCCCTAATACAGATCCCTAGGGAATATCACTTGTTACATCCTGTCAATCAGAGTCCATCCCCTTTATCCGTACTCTGTCTCCTACCTTCCAACCAATTACCAACGCATGTCACAAGGTTACCTCCAATAATCTCTTGTGCAGAACCTTATCAATTTTTTTATTATTCGTTCATGGGATGTGGGCATTGCTGGCAAGGCCAGCATTTATTGCCCATCCCTAATGCCTACTGGAAGTCCATCAATGGTGGAGCAAAAGAGGGGGTGGGGAGAATTCACAAGAGGCCTGAGTCAGAGGAACTGATAGTTTGGCAGGGATTGTAGGGCTGGAGGAGGTTACAGAGACAGGGCTGGGCAAGGCCATGAAGGAACTTAAACACTCGCGGGTGGCTTGACTTGGGTGTCATAATTTGAATTCTTAAGGAAATAAATAAATTAAAATGTGATGATTTTGAGATTGCCACAAATTTGTGGGCCACAGGCTTGAGCTTACAAGAGGAAAGGTGCAGACAGTTCAGATTGAACTACTTCACACAGATGGTGGAGAATGTGTGAAATGTAGAGCAGCCAATGGGGGCAGAGGGTATGGAAGAGGGAATTGTACAGATATTTGAAGGAGTGAGTGGTTCAGAAGGTCTAGTTTTTGGTACTGGCTCGGTGAGCTGCAAAGTCTCTCTTGCTCCTGGACTTTCCTGTGTTCCTGATCCAGTTTATAAAATCCAAGTTCCTAATTTGTAATTGCATAGAACCTCTTTTTGTGAAGTGCTAAAATTAAAACTGGACATGGGCCCAGACTCGGGTCCTTGTGTCAGGCAAAGTACAGTCCAGGTTAGATACAGAGGAGACTTTCAACTGTATTTGAACCCAGGTTCCAGAGATGAAAAGCTGATGTTTAACCCTCAGCACCACCCAGTTCCCCTGGCTTGTGTGTGGACTTGTAACAGAATTGTGAAGTTCAATTTCTTGATTTTTACTTTCACAAATTCCTGCCACTCTGCTCCATGCATTCCCTGCAATACAGAAAAGAGCTGGAATGGGACCCTGGTTTCCGAAGGCAACAAGGCTTGAGATGGGGAGTACTAAAATGCTTCGGAGTAAAATCTTTTTTGTGCTGAAAGTACATCAGGAATTTGAAGAAGGTGTTCGCGGTTCCTCAAGGCTGTTTGTGAAAATGTCTCCATAATTAGTTCCTTTTCCTGAAGACTTTCAGTTGTGGACTCTTGTTATGTGAATGTGTGTTTTTATAGGTTATATTAAGTTCCAGTCCACGTGCTTTCCTTCACAATTTTATGGCCACAGATGCTATCTGTTGGTCGTCTCGTCTAGAATCCGTACATTGTCATTTCTACACTGAGCCCTCTGAATCCCCATCTGAATTATTTTTCAATAAGTCAATTTTGATAGTTTAAACAGGATTTATCCTCTATCGCATGAGTCCTAGATTATTAAGGTGCAATAAGAACATCTGGAGATTGTTAATTTGCTGCTTTTTTAATTTCCTGCTCTTTTCCTGCACCACCCTTTAGCACCTGTATTGAGCAGGTCAATTGCTACATTTAGCGACGTACCTATTTACTGAGGAATTTTTATGTTCTAGATTCAGCGAGGGGCTTTGTGTGTGCTAGATTTGGTAAGGTGCCTGGTATGTTCCATTTAGTGAGGAACTCTATGCTCTCGGCTGAGTGAGACGGCCCGTGTTCCTCTGGTGGGGAGTCCAGCAAAAAGGGGCATAACCTTAAAATTAGAACTAGGCTGTTCAGGTGTGACGTCAGGAAGCACTTCTTCACACATCTGGAACTCTCCCCCAAAAAGCTATTGAGGTTGGGGGTGAATTGAAAATTTTAAAACTATCATTGATAGATTTTTGTTAGGCAAGGGTGTTAAGGATTACGGAACCAAGGCAGGTAGATGAGTTGAGATACAGATCAGCCACGATCTAATTGAATGCCGGAACAGGCTTGAGGGGCTGAATGGCCTCCTTCTGTTCCTATGTTCCTAAGTAAGGTTTCCAATTGCTGGGAAAATGAATGTGAGGTACAATAGAACCCAATAAAGAAACATTTTCTTTGGGACATTAGCACTGTCCCAGAATTCTTTCCAGTGTTTGGAACGTTGGCACTGTCCCAGAATTATTTGCGACATTAGCACTATCATAGAATGATACAGCACAAAAGGAGGCCATTTGGCCCATCCTCTTTGAAAGTGAGTAATCCAATTGGTTCCATTCCCCTGTCCTTTCCCCATAGCTCTGCAAATTTTTCCCTTTCAAGTATTTATCCAGTTTCCTTTTGAAATTTTGTACATACACAAATCTTTGAAGGTGGCAGAAAAAGTTGAGAAGGCTATTAAGAAAGCATACGGGATCCTTGGCTTTATAAACCGAGGCATAGAGTATAAAAGCAAGGAAGTTATGCTAAACTTTTATAAATCACTGGTTAAGCCTCAGCTGGAGTATTGTGTCCAATTCTGGGTACCACACTTCAGGAAGGATGTCAAGGCCTCAGAGGGTGCAGAGGAGATTTACCAGGGATGAGGGATGTCAGTTACTTGGAAAGACTAGAGAAGCTGGGATTGTTCTCCTTACAGCATAGAAGGTTAAGGGAAGATTTGAAAGAGGTGTTCAAAATCATGAAGGGTTTTGATAGAGTAAATTAGGAGAAACTGTTTCCAGTGGCAGAAGAGTCAGTAACCAGAGGACACAGATTTAAGGTGATCGGCAAAAGAGCCAGAGGCGACATGAGGAAACATTTTTTACGCAGCGAGTTGTGATGATCTGGAATGCACTTTCTGAAAGGGCGGTGGAAGCAGGTTCAATAGTAACTTTCAAAAGGGAATTGGATAAATACTTGAAGGGGAAAAATTTACAGGGCTATGGGGAAAGAACAGGGGAATGGGATTAAATGGATAGCTCTTTCAAAGACCTGGCATAGGCACGATGGGCTGAATGGCCTCTTCCAGTGCTGTATCTACTATGACACCATGTTATACTGATGGGCTTAGATGAAGAGAGGTGGGAGGAGGCTTGTGTGGAGCATATATGCCGGCGTAGACCAGTTGGACCGAATGGCCTGTTTTTGTGCTATAGACTCGATGTAACAATGAGTTCTGGGACTCAATTCTTTCCAGTCCTTGGGATATTGGCACTGTCCCAGAACTCTTTCTAGTGTTCTGGACATTTTCACAATCCGAGAATCTCTTTCCAATGTGCAACAGGATTAAATGAGAATTCTTTGTGAGCATTAGCCCGACCTGAAAAGGTTTGCGAAATTTCTCTGGACGATAACGTTCAGGCGATGTTCCTATTATGTAGGAACATAGGAATATAGGAACAGGAGTAGGCCATTCAGCCCCTCGTGCCTGCTCTGCCATTTGATAAGATCATGGCTGATCTGTGATCTAACTCCATATACCTGCCTTTGGCCCATATCCCTTAATACCTTTGGTTGCCAAAAAGCTATCTATCTCACATTTAAATTTAGCAATTGAGCTAGTATCAATTGCCGTTTGCGGAAGAGAGTTCCAAACTTCTACCACCCTTTGTGTGTAGAAATGTTTTCTAATCTCACTCCTGAAAGGTCTGGCTCTAATTTTTAGACTGTGCCCCCTACTACTAGAATTCCCAACCAGCGGAAATATCTCTCTATCCACCCTATCTGTATCTGTTCCCCTTAATATCTTATAAACTTCAATCAGATCACCCCCTTAACCTTCGAAACTCGAGAGAATACAACCCCAATTTGTGTAATCTCTCGTAACTTAACCCTTGAAGTCCGGGTATCATTCTATTAAACCTACGCTGCACTCCCTCCAAGGCCAATATGTCCTTCCGAAGGTGCGGTGCCCAGAACTGCTCACAGTACTCCAGGTGCGGTTTAACCAGGGTTTTGTATAGCTGCAGCATAACTTCTGCCCCCTTGTACTCTAGTCCTCTAGATATAAAGGCCAGCATTCCATTAGCCTTCTTGATTATTTTCTGCACCTGTTCATGACACTTCAATGATTTATGTACCTGAACCCCTATGTACCTGAACCCCTAAGTCCCTTTGAACATCCACTGTTTTTAACTTTTTACCATTTAGAAAGTACCCTGTTCTATCCTTTTTTGATCCAAAGTGGATGACCTCACATTTGCCTACATTGAATTTCATTTGCCACAGTTTTGCCCATTCACCTAATCTATCAATATCGCTTTGTAATTTTATGTTTTCATCTCCACTGCTTACAATGCCACCAATCTTTGTGTCATCGACAAACTTAGAGATGAGACTTTCTATGCCTTCATCTAAGTCGTTAATAAATATTGTGAATAATTGAGACCCCAAGACAGATCCCTGCGGGACTCCACTAGTCACATCCTGCCAATGTGAGTACCTTCCCATTATCCCTACTCTCTGTTGCCTTTCGCTCAGCCAACTTCCTAACCAAGTCCGTACTTTTCCCTCGATTCCATGGGCTTCTCTCTTAGCTAACAGTTTCTGATGTGGGACTTTATCAAATGCCTTCTGGAAGTCCATATAAATAACATCCATTGACATTCCCCTGTCCACTACTTTGTGTTGATGCAATGAATGAGAAATGCACTGAACGAAAAGCTACTGTCGGGAACAATAAACTCTTTTTAAAAAAAAAATCAGCTTTTAACTAGAGGAAGAATGGGATGAGCCAGACTGAACCTTGGACTGTGCAACTAGAGGAACAGAACCCAGATCTCAGCAAGTGATTGAGTTTGTACAGAGTGCTGGTCAAGCCCCATGTGGAGCACTGGACTGTATCGTGAGAAAGACATCCAGGCACTGGAGGGTGCAGCAAACTTTATAACTGGGATTAGATACCTTGAGTTATGGTTAGAGGCTACTGGAGCTGGGCATGTTTAGAACCATAGAAAAGATACAGCACAGAAGGGGGCCATTCGACCCATCGTGTCCATGCTGGCTCGAAGAACAACCAGGTGCCCATTCTAATCCCACCTTCCAGCACCCGGTCCGTAGCCCTGCAGCTTACAGCACTTTAGGTGCAGGTCCAGGTACTTTTTAAAAGAGTTGAGGGTCCCTGCCTCTACCACCAATTCAGGCAGCAAATTCCATACACCCACCACCCTCTGGGTAAAAAAAAGTTTTTCCTCATGTCCCCTCTAATCCTTCCGCCAATCAGCTTAAATCTATGTCCTCTAGTTCTTGAACTCTCTGCTAGGGGAAACAGGTACTTCCTGTCTACTCTATCTGGGCCCCTCATAATTTTGTACACCTCAATCAAGTCTCCCCTCAGCCTCCTCTGCTCCAAGGAAAACAACCCCTTTCAAGTATTTATCCAGTTTCCTTTCCTGGAGGAAACTAGGCTCGGGGTGATCGTACAGAAGGATTCAGGATCCCAAAGGGTGCAGACAAAATAAATTACGATATGTTTAATGGCTAGATTATACAAGAATGCAAAGCCTCAAGCTTAGAAGAGTGAGGGTGAGAAGACAGTTTAGATTTTGCTCTTTTACACTGAGGGCGACGAATGCATAGGATGGTGTGTGACAGGAAGGCCATATGGGCCCTATTTGTCGTTTCTGGTCCTCCCATTTCTGTGAATAACCTTCTCTATTGTATAGTGGCGTGGAATGTGTCAAGTTTTAAGAGAAGTAATCTTTGAGTCCCTTCAGGCCTCCTTTTTTTTTAAAAAAAAGAGTTGGGATCAATTTCAGAATTCTTTTGTGTTTTGGATGAGTAATGAATGCTGTTTTTGTGCTGGCACTTGTTTGATTTGGTTTCTGGGAGATGCTGTCTGTGAACCTGCCCCTCTAATACTAAAGCTGACTGTCTCAGCAACATGTGTAAGTCTGTGACAAACCAGGGCTATGGGTGAGTGGACTGTGGAGACAGCCATGCTACATGTAGGTTTATAGTGTGAGGTGAGCGGTACTATAGCATTGGGAGGAAGGATTTATAATGCCTTGCCCTCATTCAAAGCATAGTATCATAGCACGGGAGGAGGCCATTCAGCCCATCATGCCTGTGTTGGCTCTTTGAAAGAGCTATCCATTAGTCCCATTCCCCAGGTCTTCCTCCATAACCCTGTTAATCTTTCCTGTCAAGTATTTATCCAATTCACTTTGTGTCTTTTTACCATTCTTTCCTACCCTGGCCCCATTTGCTCGTGCACTCTTATGTTTGTGCGCTCTGTCCCTTCCTGACACACTGTTTATTATTACCCCATCACTTTCCTGTACGACTTCCTTGTCTTTTCTCTTTATCAATCTAAACTTCGCCCCCCACTCCCCCCCCCCCCCCCCCCCTCCCCATTTAGTTTAAAGCCTTCTCTGTCGCCCTAGTTATTCGGTTTGCCAGAACACCGGTCCCAGTATGGTTCAGGTGAAGCCCGTCCCAACAGAACAGCTCACTCTCTCCCCAGTACTGGTGCTAGTGCCCCATGAATTGAAACCCACTTCTCCCACACCAATCTTTGAGCCACACATTCATCTCTCTTTATAAAACACGGTTCGACTACAACTGGAGTATTGTGTCCAGTTCTGGGCACCGCACTTTAGGAAAGATGTGAAGGCCTTAGAGAGGGTGCAGAAAAAAATTACTAGAATGATTCCAGGGATGAGGGACTTTAGTTATGTGGATAGACTGGAGAAGCTGGGGTTGTTCTCCTTGGAACAGGGAAGGTTGAGAGGAGATTTGATAAAGATATTCAAAATCATGAAGGGTCCAGACAGAGTAGATAGAGAGAAGCTGTTCCCATTGGCGGAAGGGTCAAGAACCAGAGGTCATAGATTTAAGGTGATTGGCAAAAGAACCAAAGGTGACATGAGGAAAATTGTTTTTTTTTAACACGAGTGGTTAGGATCTGGAATGCACTGCCCGAGGGGGTGGTGGAGGCAGATTCAATCGTGGCTTTCAAAAAGGAACTGGATAAGTACTTGAAAGGAAAAATTTTGCAGGGCTACGTGGATAGGGCAGGGAGTGGGACTAACTGGGTTGCTCTTGCATAGAGCAGGCATGGACTCAATGAGCCTAATGGCCCCTTTCCTGTTGTAACCTTTCTTTGATTCTATAAATAGACTCGTTAGCAAAATTAAAGCCCATAGGATTAAAGGGACAGAAAACAGAGAGTAGTGGTGAATGGTTGTTTTTCAGACTGAAGGGAGGTATACAGTGGTGTTCCCCAGGGGTCAGTATTAGGACCACTGCTCTTTTTGATATATATTAATGATCTGGACTTGGGTATAATTTTGAAGTTTGCAGATGACACGAATCTCGGAAATGTAGTAAACAATGCGGAGGATAGTTACAGACTTCAGGAGGACATAGACAGACTGGTGAAATGGTCAGCACATGGCAGATGAAATTTAATGCAGAGAAGTGTGAAGTGATGCATTTTGGTAGGAAGAATGAGGAGAGGCAATATAAACTAAATGGTGCAATTTTATAGGGGGTGCAGGAACAGAGACCTGGGGGTGTACGTACACAAATCTTTGAAGGTGGCAGGACAAGTTGATACAACTGTTTTAAAAAAAAAAGCATACGGGATCCTGGGCTTGATCAATAGAGGCATAGAGAAAGTGGGGTTGAGGTAAAAATCAGATCAGCCATGATCTCATTGAATGGCGGAGCCGGCTCGAGGGGCCGAATGGCCTACTCCTGCTCCTATCTCTTGTGGTTCATCATGACTTCCACACTTTTGTACTCTATGCCTCTATTTATAAAGCCCAGGATCCCGTATACTTTTTTAACCATATTCTCAACCTGCCCAGCTACCTTCAACGATTTGTGCATGTATACCCCCCAGATCTCTTTGTTCCTGTACCCATTTTAGAGTTGTGCCCTCTAATTTACATTGCCTCTACTTGTTCTTCCTACCGAAATGTATCACTTCGCATTTTTCTGCGTGAAATTTTATCTGCCACGTGTCCATCCATTTCACCAGCCTGTCTGCATCCTCTTGAAGTCTATCACTATCCTCCTCGCTGTTCATGACACTTCCAAGTTCTGTGTCATCTGCAAATTTAGAAATTGTGCCCTGTACACCCAAGTCTAAGTCATTAATATATATTAAAAAAAAAGCAGTGGTCCCAGAACCGACCCCTGGGGAACACCACTGTATACGTCACTCCAGTCCGAAAAACATCCTTTCACCACTACTCTCTGAGTCTTGTTACTTAGCCAATTCTGTATCCATGCTGCCACTTCCCCCTTTATTCCATGGACTGCAATCTTGAAAACAAGCCGATTATGTGGCACTTTATCAAACGCCTTTTGAAAGTCCATATACACCACATCAACTACATTGCTCACATCTACCCTCTTACCCCATCAAAAAACTCTGAAGTTAGTCAAACACGATTTCGCTATGCTTCATGTTCAGTGAATCACTGAAGCATAGTGACTACTATTTGGGTAAAGGCAGCAGCTGTTTCACGTACTGCAAGATCCAACAAACAGCAGTGGGATCAAAGGCTGAGGGAGGAATGTTGGCCAAGACACCAGGAAAACTCCCTACTCTTCCAGTAGTGCCATGCGATCTTCATTGTCACAGCAACAAACTTCAGATTAACATCTTGTCCAAAGGACAGTGCAGCTGTCCCTGAGTACTGCACCAAATCCAAAAATACACCACTCCCTCAGTACAGCCCGAACTCCAATAATACACCACTTTCTCAGTTCTTCATCTTATTCGTTCACGGGATGTGGGCGTTGCTGGCAAGGCCGGCATTTATTGCCCATCCCTAATTGCCCTTGAGAAGGTGGTGGTGAGCTGCCTTCTTGAACCGCTGCAGTCCGTGTGGTGAAGGTTCTCCCACAGTGCTGTTAGGAAGGGAGTTCCAGGATTTTGACCCAGCGACGATGAAGGAACGGCGATATATTTCCAAGTCGGGATGGTGTGTGACTTGGAGGGGAACTTGCAGGTGGTGTTGTTCCCATGTGCCTGCTGCCCTTGTCCTTCGAAGTGGTAGAGGTCGCGGGTTTGGAAGGTGCTGTCGAAGAAGCCTTGGTGAGTTGCTGCAGTGCATCCTGTGGATGGTACACACTGCAGCCACAGTGCGCCAGCGGTGAAGGGAGTGAATGTTTAGGGTGGTGGATGGGGTGCCAATCAAGCGAGCTGCTTTGTCCTGGATGGTGTCGAGCGTCTTCAGTGTTGTTGGAGCTGCACTCATCCAGGCAAGTGGAGAGTATTCCATCACACTCCTGACATGTGCCTTGTAGATGGTGGAAAGGCTTTGAGTTTCATGAGATGAGTCACTCACCGCAGAATAACCAGCCTCTGACCTGCTCTTTTTTTTAAAATTCGTTCACGGGATGTGGGCGTCGCTGGCGAGGCCGGCATTTATTGCCCATCCCTAATTGCCCTTGAGAAGGTGTTGGTGAGCTGCCTTCTTGAACCGCTGCAGTCCGTGTGGTGACAGTTCTCCCACAGTGCTGTTAGGAAGGGAGTTCCAGGATTTTGACCCAGCGACAATGAAGGAACGGCGATATATTTCCAAGTTGGGATGGTGTGTGACTTGGAGGGGAACGTGCAGGTGGTGTTGCTCCCATGTGCCTGCTGCTCTTGTCCTTCTAGGTGGTAGAGGTCGCGGGTTTGGGAGGTGCTGTCGAAGAAGCCTTGGTAAGTTGCTACAGTGCATCCTGTGGATGGTGCACACTGCAGCCACGTGCGCCTATGGTGAAGGGAGTGAATGTTTAGGATGGTGGATGGGGTGCCAATCAAGCGGGCTGCTTTATCCTGGATGGTGTTGAGCTTGAGTGTTGTTGGAGCTGCACTCATCCAGGCAAGTGGAGAGTATTCCATCACACTCCTGACTTGTGCCTTGTAGATGGTGGAAAGGCTTTGGGGAGTCAGGAGGTGAGTCACTCGCCGCAGAATACCCAGCCTCTGACCTGCTCTCGTAGCCACAGTATTTATATGGCTGGTCCAGTTAAGTTTCTGGTTAGTGATGACCCCCAGGATGTTGATGGTGGGGGATTCAGCGATGGTGATGCTGTTGAATGTCAAGGGGAAGTGGTTAAACTTGCTCTTGTTGAAAGTGGTCATTGCCTGGCACTTGTCTGGCGCGAATGTTACTTGCCACTTATGAGCCCAAGCCTGGATGTTGTCCAGGTCTTGCTGCACGTGGGCACGGACTGCTTCATTATCTGAGGGGTTGCAAATGGAACTGAACACTGTGCAATCATCAGCGAACATCCCCATTTCTGACCTTATGATGGAGGGACGGTCATTGATGAAGCAGCTGCAGATGGTTGGGCTTTGGACACTGCCCTGAGGAACTCCTGCAGCAATGTCCTGGGCCTGAGTGATTGGCCTCCAACAACCACGACCATCTTCCTTTATGCTAGATATGACTCCAGCCACTGGAGAGTTTTCCCCCTGATTCCCATTAACTTCAATTTTACTAGGGCTCCTTGGTGTCACACTCAGTCAAATGCTGCCTTGATGTCAAGGGCAGTCATTCTCACCTCACCTCTGGAATTCAGCTCTTTTGTCCATGTTTGGACCAAGGCTGTAATGAGGTCTGGAGCCGAGTGGTCCTGGCGGAACCCAAACTGACCAAGTGAAAGCAGGTTATTGGTGAGTAAGTGCCGCTTGATAGCACTGTCGACGACACCTTCCATCATTTTGCTGATGATTGAGAGTAGACTGATGGGGCAGTAATTGGCCGGATTGGATTTGTCCTGCTTTTTGTGGACCGGACATACCTGGGCAATTTTCCATATTGTCGGGTAGATGCCAGTGTTGTAGCTGTACTGGAACAGTTTGGCTAGAGACGCGGCTAGTTCTGGAGCACAAGTCCTCAGCACTACAGCCGGGTTGTTGTCGGGGCCCATAGCCTTTGTTGTATCCAGTGCACTGAGCCGTTTCTTGATATCACGTGGAGTGAATCGAATTGGCTGAAGACTGGCTTCTGCGATGGTGGGGATATCGGGAGGAGGCTGAGATGGATCATCCACTCAGCACTTCTGGCTGAAGATGGTTGCAAACGCTTCAGCCTTGTCTTTTGCACTCACGTGCTGGACTCTGCCATCATTGAGGATGGGGCTGTTTACAGAGCCTCCTCCTCCCGTTAGTTGTTTAATTGTCCACCATGATTCACAACTGGATGCGGCAGGACTGCAGAGCTTTGATCTGATCCGTTCGTTGTGGAATCGCTTAACTTTGTTTATACCACGTTGCTTCCGCTGTTTAGCATGCATGTAGTCCTGTGTTGTAGCTTCACCAGATTGGCACCTCATTTTTAGATATTCCTGGTGCTGCTCCTGGCATGCTCTTCTACACTCCTCATTGAACCAGGGTTGATCCCCTGGCTTGTTGGTAATGGTAGAGTGAGGAATATGCCAGGCCATGATGTTACAGATTGTGCTGGAATACAATTCTGCTGCTGCTGACGGCCCACAGTGCCTCATTGGAACATGACTGAGAATTTTAAATTGACGATCTGGGACTGGGAGCCAATACACGTCAACAAGGACAGGGGTCATAAGACCAGAAGAGATAGGAGCAGGAGTAGACCATTCAGCCCCTCAAGCCTGCTCCGCCATTTAGGGAGATCATGACTGATCTGATTTTTACCTCAACTCCACTTTCCCGCCCTTTCCCCATATCCTTTGACACCATTGATGATCAGAAATTTGTCTAACTATATTCAATGACTCAGCCTCCACAGCTTTTTGGGGTAAAGAATTCCAAAGATGCACGACGCTCTCGTAGAAGAAATTCCTCCTCATTTCCGTCTTAAACTGGTGACCCCTTATTCTGAGACTATGCCCCCTAGTTTTAGATTCCCCCATGAGGGGTAACATCCTCTCAGCATCTACCCTATCGAGTCCCCTCAGAATCTTGTATGTTTCAATAAGATCTCCTCTCATTCTTCTAAACTCCAATGAGTATAAACCCAACCTGTTCAATCTTTCCTCATAAGACAACCCTTCCATACCCGGGATCAACCTAGTGAACCTTCTCTGAACTGCCTCCATGCAAGTATGTCCTTCCTTAAATAAGGGCACCAGAACTGTACGCAGTACTCCAGTTGTAGCATGACTTCCCTGCTTTTATACTCCATCCCCCTAGAAATAAAGGCCAATATTCCATTTGCCTTCCAAATTACCTGCTGCACCTGTATGTTGCCTTTTTGTGTTTCATGTACGAGGACACCCAGACCCCCCCTGTACTGCAGCATTTTGTAGTATTTCTCCATTCAAATAATATTTTGCTTTTTTATTTTTCCTCCCAAAGTGGATGACTTCACATTTTCCCACATTATATTCCATCTGCCAAATTTTTGCCCATTCGCTTAACCTGTCAATATCCTTTTGCAGACACTTTGTGTCCTCATCACAACTTGCTTTTCCACCTATCTTTGTATCATCAGCAAATTTGGCCACAAGACACTCTGTTCCTTCATCCAAGTCATTGATATATATTGTAAATAGTTGAGGCCCCGGCACTGATCCCTGCAGCACCCCACTGGTTACAGATTGCCATTTTGAAAATGACCCTTTTATTCCTACTCTTTGTTTTCTGTTAGTTAGCCAATCCTCTATCCATGCCAGTATATTACCCCCAACACCATGAGCTCTTATCTTGTGCAGTAATCTTTTATGTGGCACCTTATCGAATGCCTTTTGAAAATCCAAATATACTGCATCCATTGGTTCCCCTTTACCCATCCTGCCCGTTACTTCCTCAAAGAACTCTAATAAGTTTGTCAGACATGATTTCCCCTTCATACAATCAAGGAGAGTCAACATGATTCTATTATGAGTCTCCAAATGTCCTGCCACTACTTCCTTAATAATGGATTCTAGCATTTTCCCAATGCAGATGTTAGGCTAACTGGTCTATAGTTACCTGCTTTCTGTCTCACTCCCTTCTTGAATAGGGGTGTTACGTTTGCGGTTTTCCGATCCACTGGGACCTTTCCAGAATCTAGTGAGTTCTGGAAGATTACAACCAATGCATCCACTATCTCTGTAGCCACTTCCTTTAAGACTCTCGGATGCAAGCCATCAGGTCCAGGGGACTTGTCAGCCTTTAGACGCATTAGTTTACCTCGTACTTTTTCTCTAGTGATGGTCATTGTTTTTAGTTTTTCCCTCCCCTTTGCCCCTTGATTTTCTACTATTATTGGTATGTTATTAGTATCTTCTACTGTGAAGACAGATACAAAATATCTGTTCAATTCCTCTGCCATTTCCTTGTTTTCCATTATTATTTCCCAGTCTCATCCTCTAAGGGGACCAATGTTTACTTTAGCTACCCTCTTTCTTTTTATATACTTGTAGAAGCTTTTACTCAGTTTGTATATTTCTTGCTAATTTACTCTCATAATTTATTTTCTCCCTCTTTATTATTCTTTTAGTCATCCTTTGCTGGTTTTTAAAGTTTTCCCAATCTTCGGGCTTACCAGTAATCTTTGCCATGTTGTATGCTTTTTCTTTTAACCTGATACCATCCTTGACTTCCTTAGTTAGCCATGGTTGGTTCACCCTTTTTGTGGAGTCTTTCCTCCTCACAGGGATATATTTTTGTTGCGAGTCATAAAATATCTTTTTAAATGTTTGCCACTGCTTATCCACCATCATACCATCTAATCTGTTTATCCAGTCCACTTTAGCCAATTATAGAATCATAGAAGTTTACAACATGGAAACAGGCCCTTCGGCCCAACATGTCCATGTCGCCCAGTTTATACCACTAAGCTAGTCCCAATTGCCTGCACTTGGCCCATATCCCTCTATACCCATCTTACCCATGTAACTGTCCAAATGCTTTTTAAAAGACAAAATTGTACCCGCCTCTACTACTGCCTCTGGCAGCTCGTTCCAGACACTCACCACCCTTTGAGTGAAAAAATTGCCCCTCTGGACCCTTTTGTATCTCTCCCCTCTCACCTTAAATCTATGCCCCCTCGTTATAGACTCCCCTACCTTTGGGAAAAGATTTTGACTATCTACCTTATCTATGCCCCTCATTATTTTATAGACTTCTATAAGATCACCCCTTAACCTCCTACTCTCCAGGGAAAAAAGTCCCAGTCTGTCTAACCTCTTCCTGTAAGTCAAACCATCAAGTCCCGGCAGCATCCTAGTAAATCTTTTCTGCACTCTTTCTAGTTTAATAATATCCTTTCTATAATAGGGTGACCAGAACTGTACACAGTATTCCAAGTGTGGCCTTACTAATGTCTTGTACAACTTCAACAAGACATCCCAACTCCTGTATTCAATGTTCTGACCAATGAAACCAAGCATGCCGAATGCCGCCTTCACCACCCTATCCACCTGTGACTCCACTTTCAAGGAGCTATGAACCTGTACTCCTAGATCTCTTTGTTCTATAACTCTCCCCAATGCCCTACCATTAACTGAGAAGGTCCTGGCCCGATTCGATCTACCAAAATGCATCACCTCACATTTATCTAAATTAAACTCCATCTGTCATTCGTCGGCCCACTGGCCCAATTTATCAAGATCCCGTTGCAATCCTAGATAACCTTCTTCACTGTCCACAATGCCACCAATCTTGGTGTCATCTGCAAACTTACTAACCATGCCTCCTAAATTCTCATCCAAATCATTAATATAAATAACAAATGACAGCGGACCCAGCACCGATCCCTGAGGCACACCGCTGGTCACAGGCCTCCAGTCTGAAAAACAACCTTCTACAACCACCCTCTGTCTTCTGTCGTTAAGCCAATTTTGTATCCAATTGGCTACCTCACCTTGGATCCCGTGAGATTTAACCTTATGATTCCGCCCTCATTCCTTTATAATTGCCCTTATTTAAGTTTAATACAGTAGTTTCAGACCCAAGATCCTCGCGCTCAAACTGGATGTGAAATTCTATTATGTTATGATCACTGCTTCCCAAGGGATCCTTTACTTTGAGATCATTAATTAATTCTGTTTTGTTACCCATTACCAGATCCAAAATGGCCTGTTCCCTGGTTGGTTCCCCGACGTATTGGTCTAAGAAACAGTCCCTAATACACTCTCTGAACTCCTCCTCAGGGCTATTTTTGCCAATTTGATTTGTCCAGTCTATGTGAAAGTTAAAATCGCCCATGATTATTGCATTACCTTTTTTACCAGCCCCCCTTATTTCCTGATTTATATTTTGCCCTACAGTGTAGCTACTGTTAGGGGGCCTATATACTACTCCCACCAGTGATTTCTTACCTGATGGGCAAATGGAACTTGGTGCAGGTTCGGATATGGGCAGCAAAGATTTGGATGAGCTGAAATTTATGGAGGGTGGAAGATGGGAGGCCACCTCGCAGAGCATTGGAATAGTCGAGTCTGGAGGTGACAAAGGATGAGGATTTCAGCAGCAGATGAGCTGAGGTCGGGGCAGAGATGGGCGATGTTATGGAGGTGGAAGTAGGCGGCCTTTGTGATGGAGCGGATATGGGTTCAGAAGCTCAGCTCGGGGTCAAATAGGAAGCCGAGGTTGCGAACAGTCTTGTTCAGTTTCAGACAGTGGCCAGGGAGAGGGATGGAATTGGCGGCTAGGGACTGGAATTTGTGACTGGGGCCAAAGATGATGACTTCGGTTTTCCCAATATTTAATTGGAGGGAATTGCGGCTCACCCAGGCTGGATGTCAGACAAGCATGGAGGCAGTGGAGGGGTCAAGTGAGGTGGTGATGAGGTAGACATGGGAGCTATCAGCATACATGTGGCACCTTACCCCTTGTCTTCAGATGATGTTTCTAAAAGGCAGCAGGTAGCTGAGGATTAGGACAGGGTGCGACCGGTGGTGAGTGGGTGTGATACCAAGTGCGACCAGTGGTGAGTGGGGGTGACAGTGAGTGCAACCAGTGGTGAGTGGTGTGTGACGGTGAGTGCGACCGGTGGTGTGTGACGGTGACGGTGAGTGCGACCGGCGGTGTGTGACGGTGAGTGCGACCGGTGGTGTGTGACGGTGAGTGCGACCGGCGGTGTGTGAGGGTGACGGTGAGTGCGACCGGCGGTGTGTGACGGTGAGTGCGACCGGTGGTGTGTGACGGTGAGTGCGACCGGCAGTGTGTGACGGTGAGTGCGACCGGCGGTGTGTGAGACCGGCGGTGTGTGACGGTGAGTGCGACCGGCGGTGTGTGACGGTGAGTGCGACCGGTGGTGTGTGACGGTGAGTGCGACCGGCGGTGTGTGACGGTGAGTGCGACCGGTGGTGTGTGAGACCGGTGGTGAGTGGGGGTGACGGTGAGTGCGACCGGCAGTGTGTGACGGTGAGTGCGACCGGCAGTGTGTGACGGTGAGTGCGACCGGCAGTGTGTGACGGTGAGTGCGACCGGTGGTGTGTGACGGTGAGTGCGACCGGCGATGTGTGACGGTGAGTGCGACCGGCGGTGTGTGACGATGAGTGCGACCGGTGGTGTGTGAGACCGGTGGTGAGTGGGGGTGACGGTGAGTGCGACCGGCGGTGTGTGACGGTGAGTGCGACCGGCAGTGTGTGAGACCGGTGGTGAGTGGGGGTGACGGTGAGTGCGACCGGCGGTGTGTGAGACCGGTGGTGAGTGGGGGTGATACCGAGTGCGACCGGCGGTGTGTGAGACCGGTGGTGAGTGGGGGTGATACCGAGTGCGACTGGCGGTGTGTGACGGTGAGTGCGACCGGTGGTGTGTGACGGTGAGTGCGACCGGTGGTGAGTGGGGGTGACGGTGAGTGCGACCGGCGGTGTGTGAGACCGGTGGTGAGTGGGGGTGATACCGAGTGCGACCGACTGAGTGGGTGTGTGATGATCTGTTATAAACTAACAGGTAAGGAAAGTTGTTTACAATGTAATAAACATCTCCGTCTAACTCCTGTTTTTAAATCAGTTCTGTGTTCTGTTTGACTTTGATCAACAAAGGGCGAAAGTCTTGATCTTAATACTGGATTTGAAAAGTACAAAGTGCTTTTTTGACATCTTAAGTCGCCTTCAGTTGTATGTGTTTATAAAGGAAGTTCATTTGTGATCAGCAAGAATGTGCAGTGATGAGTTCATGATGCTGCTGCTATGGTTTGTTTATGATCTGTGTCCTACAGTATAATCCTGTTGATAATCAAATCTAATGCAGCCTAAGAGCACTGTCCTTGGCAGGGGACTGGTCTGATTTTAAAATGCTGGCTTCACACATGTGGCTTTTGAATTCATCCTGGGGTGTGTCTCACCACATTTGGAATAATCTTTACTTAATTAGCCTGCATCAGCATCACCCCCACCCCTCATCTGTTAACCAGTCATGAGCAATCTTGTATTCCTTTCATCTTGGAAGGTTTCCCCTAACAGAAAGCACGCTATCGAAGTCAAGTGATGGCTGTGCTGTCAGAAGCATAGAAATCCTTTCAGGGATTAATTACACTTGGTGGCTCCAGAGCTGAAAGAAGATATTGGCTTAGGTCTGCCATTTTGATTGGGCCAGTGTTGTGAGCCGTCCTTGCATCCCATCGATAGGTTTCCGGGGTGCTGGTCCCTGTGGACCCGATCCTGACAGGACCGGTCACTTAGGACCAATTTCTTGTGCTTGAACCTTGAACATATCTGTTCTGTTGCTACATTTGGCGGATTGAAATAGGGAAAGACCATTTTCTCTGGTTGGGGAGTCGATGACAAGGGGCGAGGCATTCGGAAAAAATTCTTTACACTAAGGGTTGTTGGAGTATGGGATTCTTCGCCACAGAGTGGTTGAAGCAGAGACCATTGCATATTTTAAGGGAAAATTCTATAAATACTTGAAGCAGAGCAAAATACAGGGCTGTGGGGGGGAGAGTGGGATTACTTTTGTGTTTCTCTAGCAAAGAATGACAGAATGGGCTAACTGGTTGTGGTTTTATGAATCCATACATTTTGGAAGTGGCTATGTTGTGATTGACTCCCTGGGCAGCATTTGGGAAATTCCTGCCCATTTGTGGCATGCAGGAGAGATGTGAACATTCCTGCCATTGCACAAGATCAGAAGATGCTTGCAGCTACAACATCAGAATGATCAAGGTTTTGAAGTATGTTTGAATTGTGTATGTTAACCATGCATTGCAAGTTTAAAACTTGACACCGATTTATCAATCTTAATTGGCAGAGGTGCGTTGAATGAACCATCTGCATTCTGCCAGTTTCTTGGTTGTCCTGCTCATTTATTCTATTTGTTCATGGGGTGGATGCAGGAAATTGAGGATTGCGAGTGGGGGAGTAGGGCTAGCTCTTGGATTCATGCAGCTTTTTATAACGAAATTGGCACAGAGTTTAACAGCTGAGCATTCTGGGCATCTGCAATATCTTGCTAGCTAGCAAACATTTGTACTGACAGATTGAGCAGCTCATTGCTCTGGTGTCTGGTCTCTGTGTGTGTTTTTACAGAGCTGTATCTGACACAGGCTGGTTTCTTAATACAATCAATGGTGTCTACATGGGGATTACACGAGTAGTTTGGGCTTGCGCTCCGGTCTCCATATGAAGGCTTGGCATCAAACCTCAGGATCTCGATTGCTGGTAGAAACAGAGTGGCTAAGATAAAGCTAACTTTTTGAAAGTGGGTGAGTTCTTTGTAAATTAAGGGTTTGGAGTAAACCAAGGCCTGTGGACAGTTTGAGGACAGATTTCTAGGCTGCAACCTTCAAAGAGAGGAGTTTTATTCCAGTTTCAGTGGGTTGATGTCCAATGCTCCCTGAAATGCGTACACTGACTCCTTTTAAATGCTGTGATGTGGAGATGCCGGTGATGGACTGGGGTGGACAAATGTAAGGAGTCTTACAACATCAGGTTATAGTCCAACAGTTTTATTTGGAATTCCAAATAAAGCTGTTGGACTATAACCTGGTGTTGTAAGACTCCTTACATTAAATGCTGTGTGCATAGGTCCTGTTTTTTTTAGTAAATTCTCTTAACCCATAATTCAGGTCTTTCCCTTCTCCCTTGCTCCACTTCTCTCCTACTCTCCCCCCTCTCCACCGCTCTTACCATCCAGTTGTACGGTTGTTACATTAAAAAGCCCACCACCTTGGCCCAATTAGGGATGGACAATAAATGTAGCCTTGCAGTATAGTCCACTTCCCAAGAATGAACAAACAAAAAAAAACCCTCCCTCATCTGTGTGTATTGTCTCCAAACCAGCTCCTTTATTGCTCTTGTGCTTTTATTTCTCCAGCTGCCAGTTCCCTTTCTTTTCTCCCAGTGTCATAAGAACATAAAAGGTGGGAGCAGGAGTAGGCCATACGGCCCCTCGAGCCTGCTCCGCCATTCAATAAAATCACGGCTGATCTTTGACTTCAACTCCACTTTCCACCACGATCCCCATATCCCTTGATTCCCTTAGATTCCAAAAGTCTATCGATCTCAGTCTTGAATATACTCAACAACTCGGCATCCACAGCCCTCTGGGGTAGAGAATTCCAAAGAATCACCACCCTCTGAGTGAAGAAATTCCTCCTCATCTCAGTCTTAAATGGCCGACCCCTTATCCTGAGACTATGCCCCCTAGTTCTAGACTCTCCAGCCAGGAGAAACAACCTCTCAGCATCTGCCCTGTCAAGCCCCCTCATAATCTTATATGTTTCAATGAGATCACTTCTCATTCTTCTAAACTCCAGAGAGTATGGGCCCATTCTACTCAATCTCTCCTCATAGGACAACCCTCTCATCCCAGGAATTAATCTAGTGAACCTCCGTTGCACCGCCTCTAAGGCAAGTATATCCTTCCTTAGATAAGGAGGCCAAAACTGTATGCAGTACTCCAGGTGAGGTCTCATCAAAGCCGTGTACAATTGTAGTAAGACTTCCTTACTCTTGTACTCCAACTCCTTGCAATAAAGGCCAACATGCCATTTTCCTTCCTAATTGCTTGCAGTTCCTGGATGTTAACTTTCTGTGGTTCTTGTACGAGGACACCCAGATCAACATTTAATAGTTTCTCATCATTTAAAAAATATTCTGTTTTTCTATTCTTCCTATCAAAGTGAATAACCTCACATTTCCCTACATTATACTCCATCTGCCACCTTCTTGCCCACTCACTTAACCTGTCTATATCTCTTTGCAGACTCTCCGTGCCCTCCTCACAGCTTACTTTTCCGCCTAGCTTTGTATTGTCAGCAAACTTGGATACATTACACTCGGTCCCTTCATCCAAGTCATTAATATAGATTGTAAATAGCTGAGGCCCGAACACCAATCCTTGCGGCACCCAACTAGTTACAGCCTGCCAACCTGAAAATGACCTGTTTATCCCTGCTCTCCGTTTTCTGTCTGTTAACCTATATCGATGCTAATACATTACCCACCACCCCATGAGCCCTTGAGTAACAACCTTTTATGTGGCACCTTTTCGAATGACCTGGTGACAGCGGTGAGATTTTGGCAACTTCTTTGCACAAATATCTCTGATCTCCATGTGACATCATGACACGGTGTTATCTTCACTCGGCCATGCCCAAGAGGTGTGGCCTTGACCAGCATGGGCTGTTGAGCCCGCTGTGAGTTGGAAGAGAAATGTGGGAAAGTTACTGATCTTTGTTTGTTTGATCTCCAGAGACTTGGGCTATAGTGTGAAAGCAGATTGCAGCAGAGTTTGGAGTGCACTCCTGGAGGATTTATACTTCGGGAGTGTTCGCTACTGCTGGAGACGAACACTTTGGGAGGTGATGGGACCACAGTAACACGAGCGCCAATTGGTGGAAAGGCAGGCTACTGGGAATGCTGCATGGATCTGCTGTATTACCTGATGTGGTTCTGTGGTGTTTGGCAGGACATATTCCACCCCTCAGTCTGGTGTATGGTGGGTTGTAATATCGCTCGCATCAAGATGATGGAAAACTTTTTTCTTTCCCCTATTTCAATCTCTGGCCTCCCCCTCTCTCTCAGATTTTCTTCCTGGCTCTGTCATGCTTGCTTTCGTTGAATGCCATGAACCTCTCAGTACCTTGCCAAGATGGTTTCTTATTTGTGTATGCCTAGGTAATGAATGCTGGCAGATTATTTGGTCATGGGGGGCATTCTGCTGTATTACCTGATGTGATTCTGTGGAGCATAGCAGCACACATTCCACCTTTTGGAAGGAGGCCATTAAGCCTATTGCGCCAGTCCTGATTCTTTGAAAGAGCTTATCTGCCTAGTCCCGTTCCTCTGCCCTTTCCCCACACACTTTTTTTTTAAAATTTTCTTTTTCAAATAGTTACCCAATTCCCTTTTTAAAAACTATTATGGATTCTGCTTCTACAGCTGTTTCTGGCAGGATATTCCCTGTCCTGACTTGGAGTCCAGTTAAGGTACTGGATCAGTTCATCTCTCACCATGGCAAGCTGTGAAATTCAATTCATAGGTCTAGTGCCAGGAAAAAAACACCCATAAAAGCTGCTGTATTGTTTTAAAAACCTACCTGATTCACTAATGTCCTTCAGGGAGGAGAACCTGCCACCGCCACCCAGTCTGGTCTGCCAGGGACTCCAGTTCACACTATGTCATTGACTCTCAACACCCTCTGAAATGGCCTAACAAGTTACTCAGTTATAAAAACAATCGCTGTACCGCAGGGAGAAGGCCAATCACATTTTCAGGGCAATAAAGGCGGCTCTGCCAATGTCACCGAGAAACATTTTTGTTTTTTTAAAAAAAACCCTCTGCATAAAAAAATTTGCCTGTCCTCTCCCTTTGTTCTTTTGATAAATTTTTGCTCTCTAGTTAGCGACTCACTTACCAGTAGAAATAGTTTTCCTCAATTTACCTTATTAAACCCCCGTATAATTTTGAATATAGAAGATTTAACCTCCTCTGTACCAATGAAAAGATCCTCAGTTTCTCTGATCTCTCCTCATAACTAAAGCCTCTCTCCCCTGGGATCACCCCGTAGTTATTGCTTTCTCCCTCCCTCTCCATGGTCTTGACATCCTTTCTAAAGTAGGTCTCTGAAAATGGGACACAATATTTCAGCTGCAGCCTAACTATAATGTTTTGTACCAGTTTAGCATTTCATCTCTGCTTTTGTACTCTAGCCCCTTTTATAAAACCTAGCAGTCTATATATTTTCAACAGCTTTATCAGCATGTGCTCCCACTTTTAAAGATCTGTGCATCTGAGTCTCTAAGACTCTCTGCTCTCTTAAAGTTTATCATATAGTTTATCAAACTCTGCTGCAATCTGCTTTCACACTATAGCCCACCTCTCAGTTACCTCCTCACATTTTGTTTCACCTGACATCTATCTGCCCAATCTGCTAACTGCCCCATGACCTCCTGCAGTCACTCACAGTCCCTGTTCACAGCTGACTACAGATTGAGGTGTACAAAATTATGAGGGGCATAGATAGGATGGATACGAAGGAGCTTTTTCCCTTCGTTGAGGGTTCTATAACAAGGGGACATAGATTCAAGGTAAAAGGCGGGAGGTTTAGAGGGGATTTGAGAAAGAACTTTTTCACCCAGAGGGTGGTTGGAGTCTGGAACTCACTGCCTGAAAGGGTTGTGGAGGCAGGAACCCTCACAACATTCAAGAAGCATTTGGATGAGCACTTGAAATGCCATAGCATACAAGGCTACGGACCAAATGCTGGAATATGGGATTAGAGTAGACAGGGCTGATGGCCGGCGCGGACACGATGGGCCGAAGGGCCTCTATCCGTGCTGTATGACTCTATGACTCTATTGTGCTCCCCGTAGGAGCAGGAGTAGGCCGTTTAGCCCCTCGCACCTGTTCCACCATTCAGTGAGATCATGGCTGATCTATGACTTAACTCCATATACCCGCCGTAGCCCCATATCCCTTAATACCTTTGGTTAACAAAAATCTATCAATCTCAGATTTAAAATTAACAATTGAGCTAGCATCCACTGTTTGCGGAAGAGAGATCTAAACTTCCACCACCCTTTGCGTGTAGAAGTCTTTCCTAACTTCACTTCTGAAAGTCCTGGCTCTAATTTTCAGCCTATGCCCCCAACCAGCAGAAATAGTTTCTCTCTCTCTCTCTACCCTATCAATTCCCCATAATATTGTGAAAACTTTGATCAAATCATCGCATAATCTTCTAAATTCCAGGGAATACAACCCTAGTTTGTGTAATCTCTCCTTGTAATTTAACCCTTGAAGTCCAGGTATCATTCTAGTAAATCTACGCTGCACTCCCTCCAAGGCCAATATACCCTTCCTAAGATGCGGTGCCTAGAACTGCACACAGTACCCCAGATGTGGTCTAACCAGGGCTTTGTATAGCTGTAGCATAACTTCTACCCCCTTGTACTCTAGTCCTCTAGATACAAAGATCAGCATTCTATTAGCTTCTTTGATTATTTTCTGTAGCTGTCCATGACTTTAATGATCTATGTAGATGGACCCCATAGTCTCAAAGTGCCTCACATTTGCATACATTGAAATCCATTTGCCACAGTTTTGCCCATTCACTTAATCAATTAATATCTCTAATTTTTTGCTTCGATCTACACTCCTTGCAATGCGGCCTATCTTTGCGTCATTGGCAAATTCCTAACTTCACGTACCCAAGTCCAGGTCATTTATATATTGAGCAATGCAGTGGTCCCCGCCCTGACCCCTGGGTGACACTATTGTTGACTTCTCTCCAGTCTGTTAACCATTCATTAACTCCTACTCTGTTTTTGTCCTTTAACCAACTTCCTATCCAACCTGCCCCACTCCCTTTAAGACCTGTGATTATCTACAAGCCTGAGTTTCCTGCTTTATTGACTGTTCATCAGCTTCTGCTAGATTTCTACATTGGGAGAAATGTCATTTTAATGGGAAACTGCAAGGCTTCAACTTAGTGTTATTTGGGAAAAAACTAACCGTATGTTTTAAATTACAGATGTTTCATTGAGGTTAGAAACTTAAGCAGTTTTATTTTTTAATAAACCTGTTTCTGAATATGGAGTCCCTCCTGGGGCACATTGGGGGGTGGGGTTCCGGGGGCTGTTGGGGGATGGGGTTTGGGGGGGCTGTTTCTGGGGCACGTTGGGGGATGGGGTTCGGGGGAGCTGTCTCTTCCTTTCCGGGGCACGTTGTGGGAGGGCGTTAGGGGGCCGTGCCCAAAACCTGATATTGAGAGGTGGCTTCTGGGGGTTGTGGTTCAGACTGGTTAGGAAGGTGACCCCATCTATGTTTGGTGGGTGGGCTTGGAGGGTGGGCTTGGAGGGCTTCTCCCTGCCTGGGAGTGGAGGGGGATGTGGGGGACCTGCCTGGGAGTGGGAGTGGGAGTGGGAGTGGGAGTGGGATGTGAGGGACCTGCCTGGGAGTGGAGGGGGATGTGGGGGACCTGCCGGGGAGTGGGAGGGGGATGTGGGGGACCTGCCTGGGAGTGGGAGGGGGATGTGGGGGACCTGCCTGGGAGTGGGAGGGGGATGTGGGGGACCTGCTGGGGAGTGGGAGGGGGATGTGGAGGACCTGCCTGGGAGTGGGAGGGGGATGTGGGGGACCTGCTGGGGAGTGGGAGGGGGATGTGGGGGACCTGCCGGGGAGTGGGAGGGGGATGTGGGGGACCTGCCTGGGAGTGGGAGGGGGATGTGGGGGACCTGCCGGGGAGTGGGAGGGGGATGTGGGGGACCTGCCGGGGAGTGGGAGGGGGATGTGGGTGACCTGCTGGGGAGTGAGAGTGGGAGGGGGATGTGGGGGACCTGTCGGGGACCTGCCGGGAGTGGGAGGGGCGGTGTGGGGGACCTGCCAGGGGGTGGAGGGGGATGTGTGGGTTGAGGGGGAATGTGGTGTAACAGATTTGGTGGTGACACCAATTGGTAATCAGTGTTTCCTTTATTAATGGTCAAATCAAACATGTAAAGGTATCAAATATTTAGACAACAAAGATCAAAACAATATTACTCCGTGCGCAGAGGTTGTCATTAAGTTGGCGACGTGGTTGTTTCGAGTTTTCCCACAGTGAGGTAGCCTTCTGATAGTCGGGTGTTCTTCTGACTCTGGTGTCGTCGTCAGACAGCTCGGTGGTCTTTGCTGATTCCTTTGCCCTGAGTTTAAAAGATGTTGCGTTTTTATGTCCTCCCTGGCAGAAAACGCACACCATATAGGGAACAACACTGGTAAGACCAGTACAGACTAACAAAGTTGTTTTTCAAAGAATTCCAGATGGTCAGTTTGTTTTAACATTATTCATTTAACCACAAGACCCTTTTCAAGATCGCCTCACCACGGTCCTGGTCTTGTTGATAATTAGAAATTAATGATGAGGGAGATAACTGAATATGAGAGGAAACTGCAAGAAATAGGTTTTACAAGAATTCCCTAGATTCTAGAATGGTCCACGTGGATTGGAACGTAGGAAATGTAACCCCGCTATTCAAGAAAGGAGGGATAGAGAAAAGAGGGAACTTGTGTTAGCCAGTTAGCCTGACATCAGTAGTAGGGAAAATGCTGGAATCCATTATTAAGGATGTAGTAACAGGGCACTTAGAAAATCATAATATGATTAGGCAGAGTCAACACGGTTTTATGAAAGGGAAATCATGTTTGATAAATCTATTAGTTTTTTGAGGGTGTAACTAGCAGGGTGGATAAAGGGAAACCAGTCAATGTCGTATATTTGGATTTTCAAAAGACATTCGATAAGGTGCCACATAAGAAATTGTTACATAAGATAAGGGCTCATGGGGTTGGGGGCAATTTATCAGTATGGATAGAGGATTGGTTAACGGACAGAAAACAGAGAGTAGGAATAAATGGGTAATTTTCGGATTGACAGGCTGTAACTAGTGGGGTGCCGCAAGGATCAGTGCTTGGGCCTCAGCTGTTTACAATATATATCAATGACTTAGATGAGGGGACCGAGTGTAATGTATCCAAAGTTGCTGACGATACAAAGCTAAGTGGGAAAATAAGCTGTGAGGAGGACACAAAGAGGCTGCAAAGGGATATGGACAGGTTAAGTGGGTTCGGCGAGAAGGTGGCAGATGGAGTATAATGTGGGGAAATGTGAAATTTAGTAACTGGTACACAGAAATGTCCTGCGGTTCTCTGCATTTTGTGTTAGGGTGCACAATTTGCAACATTTTAAAGAGTTTTGTGAATATTACAAACACTGTTAATTGAAGCCTGATGAGTAAAGCTGCGCAGAGTTTGACAATTTACTGCTAAATGTGATTGATAAATTGATTAACAGCATTCAAGGAGGTGCTAGATAATTACTTGACGAATATAAAAAGGTTTGGGAGAAAGTGGAAAGATGGAACTGTGTAAAAGCCCTGACAAGGGCCTAAATTGACGAGAAGGGCTTAATGGGCTCGACGCTAAAATTTCTTCCTGAGCGTTAAATTTGAGGGAGAGAGTGAATGACTGGATGTGGCAGAAAGTGTCTGTAGTTTAATGTGCCTGAAGCTGTATATTTAAGTTATTTAAACTTAATAACTTAAGTGCACACGCGTACGCGGCGGGGGTAACTAACCGAGCCAAGGATGTGTTTTTTTTAATCCTGTTTACAATCTCTCTCATTTGGCCCAGGAGATCACCTGAAGGTGTGTCCCCAGCTCTCCACATGCTGTACCTCTGAAATGGAGGAGAAACTCAGCCAACAAAGTCAGCAAGAGTTCAAGAAAGCAGTGCTGGAGACCAGCGACGTCCTACAGTCTACATTCGCTTCTAGATATAAAAAGTTTGATGGTAAGTCCTGGGGAGCAATGTGATTTATTGGATATAAAGTAACTGCTCCTATTGATACTTTAAAACATGTGGAGGGGGTAATATGTAACTATAGTTTGTTGCAACATTAATCTTTAATCTTTATATAGTTTTAGCTGATAGTATTTAGATTGTTGCATGCTCTAGTTGATAAAACTTCATCCATTCCCTTCCTTCACATCATTAATGCAAAATCTCAGTACCAGGGTTTCATGGCAGCAGAGACTGTATGTTTGCTGTCTGCAGGTTTCAGAGAATGCTGTCGTCTGTTCCCAGCACTGTTTGTAAAACGTGAATGTGAAAAACTGGCTGTAGCTTGAGACTGGATTTATTTTGACCTGCCAGGAATACCTGTTTACCGTGGCGGTTTTGTGTAGAGATGAATCCACTTTGACAGGAAGAGTTTTTGATTTGAACCTTTCTCAGTGGTTCAGATATCCTCCCTGTAGTTGTGCTGTTGAACTGTTTAACAGCAACATACAGCAGTAAATATGGAGCAAAGAACAGCACCATCCAGGAGCATCATGACAACTGTTAGACTGTACTGTATCTGATTGTTTGCTATGATAAATAAACAGGTTGCACAGGGGTAGAGGCTAAGAGCGTTTGTGGGGAGTCTCAAGTGAAGCATATTTGGTGGCGGAGCTGGGTTCCAGTGGGTTTGAGGCTCCATCATGTGTCAAGGGCTATTGATCAACACCCACCACTAAATGAGGAACATACAGGATGGAATGAAGTATAAACGTCCACCTATAAGGTGCTATAAAAATCATAAGAATTCTTCACTTGTCAACTTTAATCTAACTTTGATATAACTAAAATGGATAAGGCTTAAACCTGCAAGTGGAGAGAAGGAAAGACTAGAAGGGAAGGACTAGTTAAACCGAAATTACAGGAGCCCAAAGGAGAAATACCAAGCCCTGGGACATGACCAATAACTTAGTAAAGTGGGGTCAATGAATCGAGCAGGATGCTGTGCATGGAACCTGGATAGGGCTGGGACCAATGTCCTCGTGGGGTTAACTAGTGCTATGGGGGAGGCTTTAAACTATTTGGCAGGGAGAGGGGAACCAAGCCAAGGAGCCGGAGGCACTAACTCTCCCTGTCCTCCTGTGACGCAGTGTCGGAGGCACTAACTCTCCCTGTCCTCCTGTGACACAGTGTCGGAGGCACTAACTCTCCCTGTCCTCCTGTGACACAGTGTCGGAGGCACTAACTCTCCCTGTCCTCCTGTGACGCAGTGTCGGAGGCACTAACTCTCCCTGTCCTCCTGTGACGCAGTGTCGGAGGCACTAACTCTCCCTGTCCTCCTGTGACACAGTGCCGGAGGCACTAACTCTCCCTGTCCTCCTGTGACACAGTGTCGGAGGCACTAACTCTCCCTGTCCTCCTGTGACACAGTGTCGGAGGCACTAACTCTCCCTGTCCTCCTGTGACGCAGTGTCGGAGGCACTAACTCTCCCTGTCCTCCTGTGACACAGTGTCGGAGGCACTAACTCTCCCTGTCCTCCTGTGACACAGTGTCGGAGGCACTAACTCTCCCTGTCCTCCTGTGACACAGTGCCGGAGGCACTAACTCTCCCTGTCCTCCTGTGACACAGTGTCGGAGGCACTAACTCTCCCTGTCCTCCTGTGGCGCAGTGTCGGAGGCACTAACTCTCCCTGTCCTCCTGTGACGCAGTGTCGGAGGCACTAACTCTCCCTGTCCTCCTGTGACGCAGTGTCGGAGGCACTAACTCTCCCTGTCCTCCTGTGACGCAGTGTCGGAGGCACTAACTCTCCCTGTCCTCCTGTGACGCAGTGTCGGAGGCAGTTTTCTGCATGAGCATTGTGTTTTGTGCCTCTAATGCCAGAAGTTTTGGCATCACTGAGCCAGCTGGGAGAATGGATCCATCAGTTGGGACCTGCTCCTAAAACAAGTTGGACCCTGGTAACATCCAGAACCCTCCTAAAGGCGAGGAGAGCATCTGCTGACAGTGATGCCTCCTGTTCACACAGCTCAGAGACCTGATGTACCTGGAGAAATCCCAGATGGATATGCTTCAGACAAGCGTCCGTAGGAGTCTGCGTCAGACTATCCAGTGGGCATTTTGCCAGAAGAATATTTTCTGAATAATCAGAAACAGCTGGAGCCTTCCTCTGCTGTCATAAGGATCGTGTGAAATGAACAGCTAAGGGACCTGAATAAAATATGATTTCAATCAGCACCAATACAGCAGGCTCTTTAGAAGCTGGTTCAGTCACAGTTCTCAACCCATTGGTTACAAAAGTTAACCCTTCACCCACCTTCACAGCTTGGGAGAGGAGCGAGGGCATTCCACCAACTCAAGCAACTTGTGAAGGCAGCTTGTTACTAGTAATGCTGATTAATCGGGGTTACTGCATATATCTGGTTACAGTAACCATTGATTTCTCTTCACAGATCTGTTTACAGTAACATTGGTTAACTGATAATCGGTATTCAGCCCCTGTAAAAGCATGTGGAAGCTCTGAGTTGGTCTTTCCTGGAAGTCCAGAGGCAGCCAATGCAGTCATCTGATTAAAGCTGTTGATCATTTCGCTGTCAGCTTTTGGGCCTTTAGTCCAACATTGGACTGTAAACCGAAGCAAGAAAGCTCACTGATAAACCAGGCAGACCTAGTAAACATTGTGGAGCAGCATTAGAGAGAGGGCAGTGAAGGTGATCCCCAGGCATAAACAAAATTGTGTTGGGATACTCAAGGAATCTGCAATCTCCCTATATGCCCAACTATTTGGGTTGGGATACTCAGGGAATCTGCAATCTCCCAATATTCCCACCTAGTTGTTGGGATACCCGGAATCTGCAAACTTACAATATCCCCAACTAGTTGTGTTGGGAAAATCTGGGGATCTGAGCCATGACCCCAATCATCCACACTCGCCAGGAGCCAAGTAATCTCCCGGGAAAGGCAAAAAAACAGAAAAAGCCCTAGGTGAATTAAGGTGAGGGGTGGAGGACGCCTGTAAAATTCCTCTCCCACCCTGAAAGCAATCGATCAAGTCCCTGGAGTCCATGGTGAGTGGGAGAGATCACCTATATCCCATCCGCCTTTTGTATGCAGAGAAAAGGAAAAGTGGGTGGGTTGTGTTCTCGGATATTAACCATTAACCTTCAATAACTGTTGATTTCTTTTTCACCCTTGATGTAATCCTGCACTGATATTTGGCCCCTTTGCCTTTCTTGAACAAAAATCCTTTTTGCAGGAGGCCACTAAGACCAATTTTTCAGCTCTTCCTCTCTTCCTCCCCCCCTCCCCCTCCGACCCCACAATGTTAAAGACTTGCATTTATATAGTGCCTTTCATGACCTCAGGATGTCCCAAAAGCTTCACAGCCAGTGAAGTACAATGAAGGCAAACCTCGAAGATGAGTACTTGGGTCACATCTCCTGTCTACAGTGCATGACTGGCTATTGAGGAAGTATGAGAGACAGCCATGGCTGCCTTAAGTATTATCTTGGCTCAATTGATAGCACTTGCCTCAGAGACAGAGGTTGTGGGTTCAAGCCCCATTATGGTCCTGAGCACATAATGTAGGCTGACCCTTCAGTGTGGTACCGAGGGACTTCAGTTTTGCCTGAGCTTCAGTCTTTCGGAGACCTTGCCTGCCATCTCAGGTGGCAAGAGATCCTATAGTAGTTTTTGACAAAGAGCAAGGAGGTCACAAAACAGATAGTAAGAGCTACAAAAAGAGAGTATGAAAAGAAACTCGCAAGGGATATCAAAACCAATACGAAGAACTTTTATAGTTATATTAGGAAAAAGAGGGTGGTCAGGAGCAGTGTTGGCCCCTTAAAAACTGAAAGTGGGGATATTGTCATTGACAATGGGGAAATGGCGGACATGATGAACAATTACTTTGTGTCAGTATTTACAGTAGAAAAAGAGGATAGCATGCCGGAAATCCCAAGAAAACTAATATTGAATCGGTGACAGGGACTCGATTAAAATTAACATAAATAAAGCAACAGTAATGAAGAAAATAATAGCACTAAAAAGTGACAAATCCCCAGGACCAGATGGTTTCCATCCCAGGGTTTTAAAGGAAGTAGGTGAGCACATTGCGGATGCCCTAAATATAATCTTTCAAAGTTCTCTAGATTCAGGAACTGTCCCTCTGGATTGGAAAATTGCACATGTCACTCCGCTTTTTAAAAAAGGAGAGAGAGGGAAACCGGGGAATTATAGCCTAACATCTGTTGTGGGAAAATGCTGGAGTCTATAATTAAAGATAGGGTGACTGAACACCTCGAGAATTTTCAGTTAATCAGAGAGAGCCAGCATGGATTTGTGAAAGGTAGGTCGTGCCTGACAAACCTGATTGAATTTTTTTGAAGAGGTGACTAAAGTAGTGGACAGGGGAATGTCAATGGATGTTATTTATATGGATTTCCAGAAGGCATTTGATAACGTCCCACATAAGAGACTGTTAGCTAAGATAGAAGCCCATGGAATCGAGGGAAAAGTACAGACTTGGTTAGGAAATTGGCTGAGCGAAAGGCGACAGAGAGTATGGATAATGGGTAGGTACTCACATTGGCAGGATGTGACTAGTGGAGTCCCGCAGGGATGTGTCTTGGGGCCTCAATTATTCACAATATTTATTAACGACTTAGATGAAGGCATAGAAAGTCTCATATCTAAGTTTGCCGATGACACAAAGATTGGTGGCATTGTAAGCAGTGTAGATGAGAACATAAAATTACAAAGGGATATTGATAGATTAGGTGAATGGGCAAAACTGTGGCAAATGGAATTCAATGTAGACAAATGTGAGTTCATCCACTTTGGATCAAAAAAGGATAGAACAGGGTACTTTCTAAATGGTAAAAAGTTAAAAACAGTGGATGTCCAAAGGGACTTAGGGGTTCAGATACATGGATCATTGAAGTGTCATGAACAGGTGCAGAAAATAATCAAGGCGGCTAATGGAATGCTGGCCTTTATATCTGGAGGACTGGGGTACAAGGGGGCAGAAGTTATGCTGCAGCTATACAAAACCCTGGTTAGACCGCACCTGGAGTACTGTGAGCAGTTCTGGGCACTGCACCTTCGGAAGGACATATTGGCCTTTGAGGGAGTGCAGCGTAGGTTTACTAGAATGATACCCGGACTTCAAGGGTTAAGTTACGAGGAGAGATTGCACAAATTGGGGTTGTATTCTCTCTCGTTTCGAAGGTTAAGGGGTGATCTGATCGTAGTTTATAAGATATTAAGGGGAACAGATAGGGTGGATAGAGAGATATTTCCGCTGGTTGGGGATTCTAGGAGTAGGGGGTACAGTCCACAAATTAGAGCCAGACCTTTCAGGAGCGAGATTAGAAAACATTTCTACACACAAAGGGTGGTAGAAGTTTGGAACTCTCTTCCGCAAACGGCAATTGATACTAGCTCAATTGCTAAATTTAAATGTGAGATAGATAGCTTTTTGGCAACCAAAGGTATTAAGGGATATGGGCCAAAGGCAGGTATATGGAGTTAGATCACAGATCAGCCATGATCTTATCAAATGGCGGAGCAGGCACGAGGGGCTGAATGGCCTACTCCTGTTCCTATCCTGGCCAACATTCTTCCCTCATGTACCACCACGTTTGTGCATAGGGTGTCTGCTAGGTTTCTAATCAGAATATGGCCAACGTGCTGTTTTATCCTTTAGCTCTTTTCAAGGAGAGGAGGAAAAGAGAAAACTTGTTTTCGCCCCTTTCCCTCTCAGGTCTCAGTATCATTCTTGCTTCCTAGCGTAAGTGGGGTGTGGAAATCTTGTCGCTGACTCTTTTTATGCCCCCCCCCCACCCATATCTTTTCTGCCTCTATCCCTGTTGTGGGGGGAAAACACCAGATATCTGCCCAATTTATGCCAAGGCTTCTTCGACAGCAACTCCCAAACCCTGACCTCTACCGCCTGGAAGAACAAGGGCAGCAGGCACATGTGAACATCACCACTTCCAAGTCACACGCCATCCCGACTTGGAAATATATCGTCGTTCCTTCATCGTCGCTGGGTCAAAATCGTGGAACTCCCTTCCTAACAGCACTGTGGGAGAACCTTCACCACACGGACTGCAGCGGTTCAAGAAGGCGGCTCACCACCACCTTCTCAAGGGCAATTAGGGATGGGCAATAAATGCCGGCCTCGCCAGCGACACCCACATTCCATGAACGAATTTTAAAAAATAACCCCCCATTCTGATTATGATCAGGAAGGTAAATTTGTTGGATTCGAAATGTTACCACTCAATGGTGCAGTGTGATCAAGTTCAGTCAGCTGTGTCACATTAGTGAACACTCATTAGCTGAATTTTTGGAGTAAATTGTGCAGTCCAGCTGCAGAATACACGGTGGATCCATTAATGTCATCTTGTCCGGGCCAGTAGAAGGGTGGAGAAACAATGAGCTCACAGCAAGTTGTGGGGAAAAATAATGCTGCACCAGGAGTGCTGTCAAGACTCTAGCGTGTGCTCTGGGTTCGAGTTCTGTCTTCAAAGTTTCAGAACAATATGGTTTTGAAACTCCAGTAAATAAAGCTTAATAAATCAAAACAAAGAGTTTAAATAAAAGCACTGAGCAGAACGTTTCTCAGGTGTCTGTCTGCTGTCCCTTTTTGTTTTAGCTTTCACACTAGGAATGCAGATCCTTAGTTTTATTTTAGCTTTATTTCCCTTTGTGTCGGGATCGAGCTTTGGCTATTCAGCTCAGCTGTACGACAGCTGTAGGGCGGGGTGCTAGTCCCATGTGTGCTTGACTCTGCCAAAGACGTGGTTCCATATTACATGATGAAGGCCTTGGACACACTAAAAAACACTGGGTTTTCCATGAGACTTGGACTACATTCTAGGTTTTGTTTTAAGTCGATAGAGGTCTGTATATAAGAATGTCTCCAGTACATTAGCAAATGCCAGATTGCGTGCAGTTTAGGCTGTCACGAATAGACCTGGAGCATAATGAAATGTGATTGAGGTCAGTAAAGTCACGCTGTCTAGTCAGTAGACGGGGTCACAATAACCGAGCACACTTTTTAATCAAACTTCACAAGTGATTTACCTTGGACAATTTGAAGGAAGCCGAAGTCCTGTGAATCCTTGTCTGCTTTGTGTCTTTATTGCCGTGGGACTCCTGTATGACCAATCTTACCTTCCCACTAGTTTTGATTTTGCTAAAAATGGAACAGTGGAAATAATTTATGATTGACAGTGTCAGTTCATGGACTCATAGAATGTTCCAGCACACAAAAAGGCCATTCGGCCCATCAAGTCTGTGCCATCTAATCCTACTCCATAAGAAATAGGAGCAGGGGTAGGCCTTAGGGCCCCTCGAGCCTGCTCCACCGTTCAATAAGATCATAGTTGATCTTTGGCCTCAACTCCACTTTCCCGCCTAATCCCCATATCACTTGATTCCCCTAGAGCCCAAAAATCTATCTAGCTATCTCAGTCTTGAACATGTTCAACGACTCAGCATCCTCAGCCCTCTGGGGTACAGAATTCCAAAGATTCACAATCCTCGGAGTGAAGAAATTCCTCCTCATCTCAGTCTTAAATGGCCGACCCCTTATCCTTATCCTGAGACTATGCCCCCGAGTTCTAGACTCGCCAGCCGGGAAAACAACCTCTAAGTATCTACCCTCACAAGCCCCCTCATAATCTTATGTTTCAATGAGATCACCTCTCATTCTTCGAAACTCCAGAGAGTATAGGCCCATTCTACTCAACCTCTCCCCAGGAATCAATCTAATGAATCTTTGTTGCACTGTCTCCAAGGCAAGTATATCCTTCCTTAGATAAGGAGACGAAAACTGTACACAGTACTCCAGCTGTGATCTCACCAAAACCCTATATAATTGTAGTAAGACTTCCTTACTCTTGTACTCCAACTGGGTATGGTAGCATAGTGGTTATGTTACTGGGCTAATAATCCAGAGTTATGAGTTCAAATCCTGCCACGGCAGCTGGGGAATTTAAATTCAATTAATTAAATAAAATCGGGAATAAAGAAAAACTAGTATCAGAAATGGTGGCCATGAAATGACCGGATTGTCGTAAAAACCCATCTGATTCACCAATGGCCTTTAGGGAAGGAAACCTGCCGTCCTTACCCGGTCTGGCCTATATGTGACTCCAGACCCACAGCGATGTGGTTGATTTTTTAATTGCCCTCTGAAATGGCCGAGCAAGACACTCAGTTGTACAATCTCGCTACAGAAAGTCACAATAAGGATAAAACCGGATGGGCCACGAGGCAACGGACACAACAAAGGCAAACCGAGCCCCATCGACCCTGCAAAGTCCTTCTCGCTAACATCTGGGTACTTGTGCCAAAATTGGGAGAGCTGTCCCACAGACTAGTCAAGCAACAGCCTGACATAGACACACTCACAGAATCATACCTTTCAGCCAACATCCCAGACTCTTCCATCACCATCCCTGGGTATGTCCTGTCCCACCGGCAGGACAGACCCACCAGAGGTGGCGGTACAGTGATATACAGTCAGGAGGGAGTGGCCCTGGGAGTCCTCAACATTGACTCCGGGCCCCATGAAATCTCATGGCATCAGGTCAAACATGGGCAAGGAAACCTCCTGCTGATTACCACCTACCGCCCTACCTCAGCTGATGAATCAGTCCTCCTCCATGTTGAGCACCACTTGGAGGAAGCACTGAGGGTAGCAAGGGCACAGAATGTACTCTGGGTGGGGGACTTCAATGTCCATCACCAAGAGTGGCTCGGTAGCACTACTACTGACCGAGCTGGCTGAGTCCTGAAGGACACAGCTGCCAGACGGGGCCTGGGGCAGGTGCTGAGCGAACCAACAAGAGGGAAAAACTTACTTGACCTTGTCCTCACTAATCTACCTGTTGCAGATGCATCTGTCTATGACAGGAGTGGTAGGAGTGACCACCGCACAGTCTTTGTGGAGATGAAGTCCTGTCTTTACACTGAGGACACCATCCAACATGTTGTGTGGCACTACCACCGTGCTAAATGGGATAGATTCAGAACAGATCTAGCAGCACAAAACTGGGCATTCATGAGGCGCTGTGGGCCGTCAGCAGCAGCAGAATTGTATTCCAGCACAATCTGTAACCTCATGGCCCGGCATATTCCTCACTCTACCATTACCAACAAACCAGGGGATCAACCCTGGTTCAATGAGGAGTGTAGAAGAGCATGCCAGGAGCAGCACCAGGCGTACCTAAAAATGAGGTGCCAACCTGGTGAAGCTACAACACAGGACTGCATGCATGCTAAACAGAGGAAGCAAGCTATAGACAGAGCTATGCGATTCCACAACCAAACGGATCAGATCAAAGCTGTGCAGTCCTGCCACATCCAGTCGTGAATGGTGGTGGACAATTAAACAACTAACGGGAGGAGGAGGCTTTGCAAACATCCCCATCCTCAATGATGGCAGAGTCCAGCATATGAGTGCAAAAGACAAGGCTTTTTTTTTTATTCGTTCACGGGATGTGGGCGTCGCTGGCGAGGCCAGCATTTATTGCCCATCCCTAATTGCCCTCGAGAAGGTGGTGGTGAGCCGCCGCCTTGAACCGCTGCAGTCCGTGTGGTGACGGTTCTCCCACAGTGCTGTTAGGAAGGGAGTTCCAGGATTTTGACCCAGCGACAATGAAGGAACGGCGATATATTTCCAAGTCGGGATGGTGTGTGACTTGGAGGGGAACGTGCAGGTGGTGTTGTTCCCATGCGCCTGCTGCTCTTGTCCTTCTAGGTGGTAGAGGTCGCGGGTTTGGGAGGTGCTGTCGAAGAAGCCTTGGCGAGTTGCTGCAGTGCATCCTGTGGATGGTGCACACTGCAGCCACAGTGCGCCGGTGGTGAAGGGAGTGAATGTTTAGGGTGGTGGATGGGGTGCCAATCAAGCGGGCTGCTTTATCTTGGATGGTGTCGAGCTTCTTGAGTGTTGTTGGAGCTGCACTCATCCAGGCAAGTGGAGAGTATTCCATCACACTCCTGACTTGTGCCTTGTAGATGGTGGAAAGGCTTTGGGGAGTCAGGAGGTGAGTCACTCGCTGCAGAATACCCAGCCTCTGACCTGCTCTCGTAGCCACAGTATTTATATGGCTGGTCCAGTTAAGTTTCTGGTCAATGGTGACCCCCAGGATGTTGATGGTGGGGGATTCGGCGATGGTAATGCCGTTGAATGTCAAGGGGAGGTGGTTAGACTCTCTCTTGTTGGAGATGGTCATTGGCTGGCAATTGCCTGGCGCGAATGTTACTTGCCACTTATGAGCCCAAGCCTGGATGTTGTCCAGGTCTTGCTGCATGTGGGCTCGGACTGCTTCATTATTTGAGGGGTTGCGAATGGAACTGAACACTGTGCAGTCATTAGCGAACATCCCCATTTCTGACCTTATGATGGAGGGAAGGTCATTGATGAAGCAGCTGAAGATGGTTGGGCCTAGGACACTGCCCTGAGGAACTCCTGCAGCAATGCCCTGGGGCTGAGATGATTGGCCTCCAACAACCACTACCATCTTCCTTTGTGCTAGGTATGACTCCAGCCACTGGAGAGTTTTCCCCCTGATTCCCATTGACTTTTATTTTACTAGGGCTCCTTGGTGCCACACTCGGTCAAATGTTGCCTTGATGTCAAGGGCAGTCACTCTCATTTGCAACCACCTTCAGCCAGAAGTGCCGAGTGGATGATCCATTGGCCTCCTCCCGATATCCCCACCATCACAGAAGCCAGTCTTCAGCCACGTGATATCAAGAAATGGCTGAGTGCACTGGATACAAAAAAGGCTATGGGGTCCGACAACATCCCAGCTGTAGAGCTGAAGACTTGTGCTCCAGAACTAGCTGCACCTCTAGCCAAACTGTTCCAGTACAGCTACAACACTGGCATCTAGCCGACAAGGTGGAAAATTACACAGGAATGTCCTGTCCACAAAAAGCATATCCAATCCGGCCAATTACCGCCCCATCAGTCTACAATCAATCATCAGCAAAGTGATGGAAGGTGTCGTCGACAGTGCTATCAAGCAGCACTTGCTCACCGATACTCAGTTTGGGTTCCACCAGGACCAATCGGCTCCAGACCTCATTACAGCCTTGGTCCAAACGTGGACAAAAGAGCTGAATTCCAGAGGTGAGGTGAAAGTGACTGCCCTTGACATCAAGGCAGCATTTGTCTGAGTGTGGCACCAAGGAGCCCTAGTAAAATTGAAGTCAATGGGAATCAGGGGGAAAACTCTCCAGTGGCTGGAGTCATACCTAGCACAATGGAAGATGGTAGTGGTTGTTGGAGGCCAATCATCTCAGCCCCAGAACATTGCTGCAGGAGTTCCTCAGGGCAGTGTCCTAGGCCCATCCATCTTCAGCTGCTTCATCAATGACCTTCCCTCCATCATTAGGTCAGAAATGGGGATGTTCACTGATGATTGCACAGTGTTCAGTTCCATTCGCAACCCCTCAAATAATGAAGCAGTCCGTGCCCGCGTGCAGCAAGGCCTGGACAATATTCAGGCTTGGGCTGGTAAGTGGCAAGTAACATTCGCGCCAGACAAGTGCCAGGCAATGACCATCTCCAACAAGAGAGAGTCTAACCACCTCCCCTTGACATTCAACAGCATTACCATTGCCATATCCTCCACCATCAACATCCTGGGGGTCACCATTGACCAGAAACTTAATTGGACCAGCCACATAAATACTGTGGCTACAAGAGCAGGTCAGAGGCTTGGTATTCTGCGGCAAGTGACTCACCTCCTGACTCCCCAAAGCCCTTCCACCATCTACAAGGCACAAGTCAGGAGTGTGATGGAATACTCTCCACTTGCCTGGATGAGTGCAGCTCCAACAGCACTCAAGAAGCTCGACACCATCCAGGACAAAGTAGCCCACTTGATTGGTACCCCATCCACCACCCTAAACATTCACTCCCTTCACCACCGGCAGCAACTCGCCAAGACTTCTTCGACAGCACCTCCCAAACCCATGACCTCTACCACCTGGAAGGACAAGGGCAGCAGACACATGGAAACAACACGACCTGCACGTTCCCCTCCACGTCACACACCATCCCGACTTGGAAATATATCGCCGTTCCTTCATCGTCGCTGGGTCAAAATCCTGGAACTCCCTTCCTAACAGCACTGTGGGAGAACCGTCACCACACGGACTGCAGCGGTTCAAGGCGGCGGCTCACCACCACCTTCTCGAGGGCAATTAGGGACGGGCAATAAATGCTGGCCTTGCCAGCGACGCCCATATCCCATGAATGAATTTTTTAAAACCCTTACAATTACGACCAACGTACCATTTGCCTTCTGAATTGTTTGCTGCACCTGCATGCTAACTTTCTGTGTTTCGTGTACGAGGACACCCAGATCTCTCAATACCAACATTTAATAGTTTCTCACCGTTTAAAAAAAAATCTGCTTTTCCATTCTTCCAACCAAAGTAAATAACTTCACATTTCCATCTTCCACCTTCTTGCCCACTCACTTTACCTGTCTATATCCCTTTGCAGACTCTTTGTGCCCTCCTCACAGCTTACTTTTGCACCTAGCTTTTTATCGTCAGCAAATTTGGATACATTACACTCGGTCCCTTGATCTACGTCATTAATATAGATTGTAAATATCTGAGGCCCAAGCACCGATCCTTGCAGCACCCCACTAGTTACAACCTGCCAACCTAAAAATGACCCGTTTATCCCTGCTCTGTTTTCTGTCCGTTAACTAATCCTCTAACCATGCTAATATATTACCCCAACCCCATGAGCCCTTATCTTGCGTAACAACCTTTTATGTAGCAACTTATCGAATGCCTTTTGGAAATCCAACTATACTACATCCACTGACTCTCCTTACATTCTCAAAGAACTCTAATAGATTTGTTAAACACGATCTCCCTTTCATAAAGCCATGTTGACTCTGCCTAATCATAGTATGATTTTCTAAGTGCCTTGTTACCACTTCCTTAATAATGGATTCCAGCATTTTCCCAACAACTGATGTCAGGCTAACTGGCCTGTAGTTTCCTGTTTTCTCTCTTCCCTCCTTTCTTGAATAGCGATGTTACATTTGCTATCTTCCAATCCATTGGGACCGTTCTAGAATCTAGGGAATTTTGGAAGATCACAACCAATGCATCCACTATCTCTGCAACATCTTTTAGAACCCTAGGATGTAGGCCATCAGGTCCAGGGGATTTTCCAGCTTTTCGTCCTATTTGTTTCTCCAGTACTTTTTCTTTACTGATATTAATTATTTTAAGTTCCTCACTCTCATTAGCCCCTTGGTTCCCCACTATTTCTGATATGGTTTTTGTGTCTTCTACTGTGAAGACATACAAAATATTTGTTAAACTTCTCTGCCATTTCCTTATTCCCCATTATAATTTCTCCTGTCTCAACCTCTAAGGGTCTAACGTTTACTTTTGCTGCACTGTTCCTTTTTACATACTTGTAGAAGCCCTTATGATCTGTTTTTATATTTCTTGCTCGTTTACTCTCATTCTATTTTTTCCTTTTTTATCAATTTTTTGGTCATCCTTTGGCGGTTTCTAAAACTCTCCCAATCTTCAGACTTACTACTATGCTTCGCAACATTATAGGCCTCTTCTTTTCATCTTATACTATCTTTAACTTCTTTAGTTGGCCATGGATGGATCACTTTTCTCGTGGAGTTTTTATTTCTCATTGGAATGTATATTCGTTGAGAATTCTGAAATATTTCTTTAAATGTTTGCCACTGCTTATCTACCGTCATATCTTTTAATCTAATTTTCCAATCTACCGTAGCCAACTCTCCCCTCATTCCTCATTCATGTAATTCCCCTCATTCATGTAATTGGCTTTATTTAAGTTTAAGACACTAGTTTCGGACTTAAGTATTTCACTCTCAGAATTTCACATTGAGTTTATCATATTATGATCGCTCTTACCCAGTGGATCCTTTACCCTGTCTCATGCCATATACCCTTTAATATCCCACCTAAACTAATCTCACTCTCCCCCTTACTCCCCATACCCTTTAATATCCCACCCAGTCTAATCCCACTCTTCTCACTCCTCAAACCTTTCAATATTCTACTAACATTGTTCTTAAAACACAAATAGTTTGCCTCAGCACTGAATGTATTTTTCATTGATGTGACGCATTTCCTTTGGTTTTTAGCTTCCCTTGAATGGCATTATCAGAAACTATATTTGGCTGCATACTTGATTTGTTGACTCATTGTGTGGTGATTGCTGCTGGTGTTGTTGAAGAACAGCAAATTTATGGGCATTTGAGCATATTCATTGTTCCACAACAGTTGAACATTAAAGAAAAAAATCAACCCATATTACAACCTCCAGTGCAAATGTCCTCGTGCGTTAACTGCAATGAGCATTGTAGCTATGAGACATCTGCCCTGAATATTAATATGAATCCAGCAGAGTACTGGAACCAGACTAGCCTTGAGGCATTCCAATGTTTATTGGTAATTAAAAGAACTGTATGTCATAAATAAGGGGAGTTACTTGTGTAGTTGATCCTGCCTGCATCTTTGCTCCACATCACCAGGGCCACCAGTTTGGAATTGGGACTGTACTGCTCGTTCGTCCCATTCTGTATTTCTGGGGCGAGATGATGAGATTCTAAGGTAAATAGAAGTAACTGATGAATACCCTCGGTAACGAGGCGAGGCTGGGCTCTGTAGATCCTCAGCTGCGAGGCTGGGCTCTGTAGATCCTCAGCTGCGAGGCTGGGCTCTGTAGATCCTCAGCTGCGAGGCTGGGCTCTGTAGATCCTCAGCTGCGAGGCTGGGCTCTGTAGATCCTCAGCTGCGAGGCTGGGCTCTGTAGATCCTCAGCTGCGAGGCTGGGCTCTGTAGATCCTCAGCTGCGAGGCTGGGCTCTGTAGATCCTCAGCTGCGAGGCTGGGCTCTGTAGATCCTCAGCTGCGAGGCTGGGCTCTGTAGATCCTCAGCTGCGAGGCTGGGCTCTGTAGATCCTCAGCTGCGAGGCTGGGCTCTGTAGATCCTCAGCTGCGAGGCTGGGCTCTGTAGATCCTCAGCTGCGAGGCTGGGCTCTGTAGATCCTCAGCTGCGAGGCTGGGCTCTGTAGATCCTCAGCTGCGAGGCTGGGCTCTGTAGATCCTCAGCTGCGAGGCTGGGCTCTGTAGATCCTCAGCTGCGAGGCTGGGCTCTACAGACTCTCAGCTGCGAGGCTGGGCTCTACAGATCCTCGGCGGCGAGGCTGGGCTCTGTAGATCCTCAGCTGCGAGGCTGGGCTCTGTAGATCCTCGGCTGCGAGGCTGGGCTCTGCAGACCCTCGGCTGCGAGGCTGGGCTCTGCAGACCCTCGGCTGCGAGGCTGGGCTCTACAGATCCTCGGCTGCGAGGCTGGGCTCTACAGATCCTCGGCTGCGAGGCTGGGCTCTACAGACACTCTGCTGCGAGGCTGGGCTCCACAGACACTCAGCTGCGAGGCTGGGCTCCACAGACACTCAGCTGCGAGGCTGGGCTCTGTAGATCCTCAGCTGCGAGGCTGGGCTCTGCAGACTCTCCGCTGCGAGGCTGGGCTCTGCAGACTCTCGGCTGCGAGGCTGGGCTCTGCAGACTCTCGGCTGCGAGGCTGGGCTCTGCAGACTCTCGGCTGCGAGGCTGGGCTCTGCAGACTCTCGGCTGCGAGGCTGGGCTCTGCAGACTCTCGGCTGCGAGGCTGGGCTCTGCAGACTCTCGGCTGCGAGGCTGGGCTCTGCAGACTCTCGGCTGCGAGGCTGGGCTCTGCAGACTCTCGGCTGCGAGGCTGGGCTCTGCAGACCCTCGGCTGCGAGGCTGGGCTCTGCAGACCCTCGGCTGCGAGGCTGGGCTCTGCAGACCCTCGGCTGGGCTCTGCAGACCCTCGGCTGCGAGGCTGGGCTCTGCAGACCCTCGGCTGCGAGGCTGGGCTCTGCAGACCCTCGGCTGCGAGGCTGGGCTCTGTAGACCCTCGGCTGCGAGGCTGGGCTCTGCAGACCCTCGGCTGCGAGGCTGGGCTCTGCAGACCCTCGGCTGCGAGGCTGGGCTCTGCAGACCCTCGGCTGCGAGGCTGGGCTCTGCAGACCCTCGGCTGCGAGGCTGGGCTCTGCAGACCCTCGGCTGCGAGGCTGGGCTCTGCAGACCCTCGGCGGCGAGGCTGGGCTCTGCAGACCCTCGGCGGCGAGGCTGGGCTCTGCAGACCCTCGGCGGCGAGGCTGGGCTCTGCAGACCCTCGGCGGCGAGGCTGGGCTCTGCAGACCCTCGGCGGCGAGGCTGGGCTCTGCAGACCCTCGGCGGCGAGGCTGGGCTCTGCAGACCCTCGGCGGCGAGGCTGAGCTCTGCAGACCCTCGGCGGCGAGGCTGGGCTCTGCAGACCCTCGGCGGCGAGGCTGGGCTCTGCAGACCCTCGGCGGCGAGGCTGGGCTCTGCAGACCCTCGGCGGCGAGGCTGGGCTCTGCTTCTCTTACCCCCGATCTGTAATGTTGGCATGAAAATGGGAAAACTGGCTTAACATGATGTTTTCAGAAGATGCTTTTAAAAAGTGCTGCTCGCTGGGCAGCTTGTGTGAGGCAACAGGTTGTATTTACATTGGCATGTTTAAGCTGTTCGAACTCGTCTGGTTGGGAGAGCGTGTACAGACCCCTTTGAGACGTTTAAGGGAAGTGACTGGAGGTGTAGTCACAGATTTAGAGTGGGAAGTAATCGAGCAGGGCACTGGGGTTTAGCCAGACTGACGGGGTGTTACGACCGGATGCTCTGTCACAGATGGTGGAGGGGATGGGAGTTGGGGATTGCACAGGGTACAGTGTGGCAAGGCCACCTAGGGATCTGTTGATGCAGATTTTAAATTGAATGCACTGGGGGATGGGGCAACAGATGGATCAGAGTGGGACTGGTACAGGACAGGATGCAGAGGAGGGTTCTGGATGAGATGAAGTTGGTGCAGTGGAGTTGAGGAAGCCAGCGAGTAGAGTGGTGGAGAAGCAAAGCCCATCGATGGCCTCTTGTAGAAGGTCTCATATCATCGGTGGAATATGCTCAGAGGCCACTTTATGCATCGATGCCCATCCAAAATCATTAACACAAAAGTGTCAATATGACTGCAACCTAAAACCAGTTGTGATTCATTTGCATGTGTGCACACGCTGGGGAGTAGAAGAACTAGTTAAATGGACAATCAAGTGTTAACTCCTTAGTAGAATATCAGGAACCTTGCTTCATACAGTTGGTGGAAACAAAGCCCAGGTTCTGTGCCTGGGAAAGGCTCCTGTTTACTTTTAACATGGAGCTATATTGATGTGTTCATTTAACTGACTTAGGCTGTTTGTGTCTCAGCCGTAAGACAAGTTTCTGCCGTGCTGAAAATGGAAACCATGTTTATGTACTTCAGAAGGGAGAGCTAGATTTTTGGAGGAAACTGAAGTCTTTAATTTATTTAAAATAATCTGAATTAATGCAATGAACTTCAGTGTCTTCCCTCTTCACCGGCAAATGTTTTATCTTCAGTTATTTAACAGCCTCTTCTGAACTTTGCTGTCAATTCAGCTTTGCTGATGGAGGGGGTGAGGGGCAAATGGGCAGGGGGGAGTTTGGTTCTGATCAGAATTCAGCTCTTACAAAAGGTTTAAAATGTGACCGGATTAAGACTTCCCAAAGTGCTGTTTACTCAATTGGTTCAGAAATTCTTCAATCTATTAGCTGATTTGTGAAATGACCTTGAAAGAATTAACCTGATTTTAACTACTTTGTGAGTTTAGTAACCCGATGTAAAGCTTTCCTCGAAAACAAATCTGTTCAACATTACTTCAGCCGGTCGTAGCCACTCTACAGCTGTGTCTGGATCAGTCAGGATATACCCCTCCGTACAGCTGTGTCTGGATCTGTCAGGATATACCCCTCCGTACAGCTGTGTCTGGATCTGTCAGGATATACCCCTCCGTACAGCTGTGTCTGGATCTGTCAGGATATACCCCTCCGTACAGCTGTGTCTGGATCAGTCAGGATACACCCCTCCGTACAGCTGTGTCTGGATCAGTCAGGATACACCCCTCCGTACAGCTGTGTCTGGATCAGTCAGGATACACCCCTCCGTACAGCTGTGTCTGGATCAGTCAGGATACACCCCTCCGTACAGCTGTGTCTGGATCTGTCAGGATACACCCCTCCGTACAGCTGTGTCTGGATCAGTCAGGATATACCCCTCCGTACAGCTGTGTCTGGATCAGTCAGGATATACCCCTCCGTACAGCTGTGTCTGGATCAGTCAGGATATACCCCTCCGTACAGCTGTGTCTGGATCAGTCGGGATATACCCCTCCGTACAGCTGTGTCTGGATCAGTCGGGATATACCCCTCCGTACAGCTGTGTCTGGATCAGTCGGGATATACCCCTCCGTACAGCTGTGTCTGGATCAGTCGGGATATACCCCTCCGTACAGCTGTGTCTGGATCAGTCGGGATATACCCCTCCGTACAGCTGTGTCTGGATCAGTCGGGATATACCCCTCCGTACAGCTGTGTCTGGATCAGTCGGGATATACCCCTCCGTACAGCTGTGTCTGGATCAGTCGGGATATACCCCTCCGTACAGCTGTGTCTGGATCAGTCGGGATATACCCCTCCGTACAGCTGTGTCTGGATCAGTCGGGATATACCCCTCCGTACAGCTGTGTCTGGATCAGTCGGGATATACCCCTCCGTACAGCTGTGTCTGGATCAGTCGGGATATACCCCTCCGTACAGCTGTGTCTGGATCAGTCGGGATATACCCCTCCGTACAGCTGTGTCTGGATCAGTCGGGATATACCCCTCCGTACAGCTGTGTCTGGATCAGTCGGGATATACCCCTCCGTACAGCTGTGTCTGGATCAGTCGGGATATACCCCTCCGTACAGCTGTGTCTGGATCAGTCGGGATATACCCCTCCGTACAGCTGTGTCTGGATCAGTCGGGATATACCCCTCCGTACAGCTGTGTCTGGATCAGTCGGGATATACCCCTCCGTACAGCTGTGTCTGGATCAGTCGGGATATACCCCTCCGTACAGCTGTGTCTGGATCAGTCGGGATATACCCCTCCGTACAGCTGTGTCTGGATCAGTCGGGATATACCCCTCCGTACAGCTGTGTCTGGATCAGTCGGGATATACCCCTCCGTACAGCTGTGTCTGGATCAGTCGGGATATACCCCTCCGTACAGCTGTGTCTGGATCAGTCGGGATATACCCCTCCGTACAGCTGTGTCTGGATCAGTCGGGATATACCCCTCCGTACAGCTGTGTCTGGATCAGTCGGGATATACCCCTCCGTACAGCTGTGTCTGGATCAGTCGGGATATACCCCTCCGTACAGCTGTGTCTGGATCAGTCGGGATATACCCCTCCGTACAGCTGTGTCTGGATCAGTCGGGATATACCCCTCCGTACAGCTGTGTCTGGATCAGTCGGGATATACCCCTCCGTACAGCTGTGTCTGGATCAGTCGGGATATACCCCTCCGTACAGCTGTGTCTGGATCAGTCGGGATATACCCCTCCGTACAGCTGTGTCTGGATCAGTCGGGATATACCCCTCCGTACAGCTGTGTCTGGATCAGTCGGGATATACCCCTCCGTACAGCTGTGTCTGGATCAGTCGGGATATACCCCTCCGTACAGCTGTGTCTGGATCAGTCGGGATATACCCCTCCGTACAGCTGTGTCTGGATCAGTCGGGATATACCCCTCCGTACAGCTGTGTCTGGATCAGTCGGGATATACCCCTCCGTACAGCTGTGTCTGGATCAGTCGGGATATACCCCTCCGTACAGCTGTGTCTGGATCAGTCGGGATATACCCCTCCGTACAGCTGTGTCTGGATCAGTCGGGATATACCCCTCCGTACAGCTGTGTCTGGATCAGTCGGGATATACCCCTCCGTACAGCTGTGTCTGGATCAGTCGGGATATACCCCTCCGTACAGCTGTGTCTGGATCAGTCGGGATATACCCCTCCGTACAGCTGTGTCTGGATCAGTCGGGATATACCCCTCCGTACAGCTGTGTCTGGATCAGTCGGGATATACCCCTCCGTACAGCTGTGTCTGGATCAGTCGGGATATACCCCTCCGTACAGCTGTGTCTGGATCAGTCGGGATATACCCCTCCGTACAGCTGTGTCTGGATCAGTCGGGATATACCCCTCCGTACAGCTGTGTCTGGATCAGTCGGGATATACCCCTCCGTACAGCTGTGTCTGGATCAGTCGGGATATACCCCTCCGTACAGCTGTGTCTGGATCAGTCGGGATATACCCCTCCGTACAGCTGTGTCTGGATCAGTCGGGATATACCCCTCCGTACAGCTGTGTCTGGATCAGTCGGGATATACCCCTCCGTACAGCTGTGTCTGGATCAGTCGGGATATACCCCTCCGTACAGCTGTGTCTGGATCAGTCGGGATATACCCCTCCGTACAGCTGTGTCTGGATCAGTCGGGATATACCCCTCCGTACAGCTGTGTCTGGATCAGTCGGGATATACCCCTCCGTACAGCTGTGTCTGGATCAGTCGGGATATACCCCTCCGTACAGCTGTGTCTGGATCAGTCGGGATATACCCCTCCGTACAGCTGTGTCTGGATCTGTCGGGATATACCCCTCCGTACAGCTGTGTCTGGATCTGTCGGGATATACCCCTCCGTACAGCTGTGTCTGGATCTGTCGGGATATACCCCTCCGTACAGCTGTGTCTGGATCTGTCGGGATATACCCCTCCGTACAGCTGTGTCTGGATCTGTCGGGATATACCCCTCCGTACAGCTGTGTCTGGATCTGTCGGGATATACCCCTCCGTACAGCTGTGTCTGGATCTGTCGGGATATACCCCTCCGTACAGCTGTGTCTGGATCTGTCGGGATATACCCCTCCGTACAGCTGTGTCTGGATCTGTCGGGATATACCCCTCCGTACAGCTGTGTCTGGATCTGTCGGGATATACCCCTCCGTACAGCTGTGTCTGGATCTGTCGGGATATACCCCTCCGTACAGCTGTGTCTGGATCTGTCGGGATATACCCCTCCGTACAGCTGTGTCTGGATCTGTCGGGATATACCCCTCCGTACAGCTGTGTCTGGATCTGTCGGGATATACCCCTCCGTACAGCTGTGTCTGGATCTGTCGGGATATACCCCTCCGTACAGCTGTGTCTGGATCTGTCGGGATATACCCCTCCGTACAGCTGTGTCTGGATCAGTCGGGATATACCCCTCCGTACAGCTGTGTCTGGATCAGTCGGGATATACCCCTCCGTACAGCTGTGTCTGGATCAGTCGGGATATACCCCTCCGTACAGCTGTGTCTGGATCAGTCGGGATATACCCCTCCGTACAGCTGTGTCTGGATCAGTCGGGATATACCCCTCCGTACAGCTGTGTCTGGATCAGTCGGGATATACCCCTCCGTACAGCTGTGTCTGGATCAGTCGGGATATACCCCTCCGTACAGCTGTGTCTGGATCAGTCGGGATATACCCCTCCGTACAGCTGTGTCTGGATCTGTCGGGATATACCCCTCCGTACAGCTGTGTCTGGATCTGTCGGGATATACCCCTCCGTACAGCTGTGTCTGGATCTGTCGGGATATACCCCTCCGTACAGCTGTGTCTGGATCTGTCGGGATATACCCCTCCGTACAGCTGTGTCTGGATCTGTCGGGATATACCCCTCCGTACAGCTGTGTCTGGATCTGTCGGGATATACCCCTCCGTACAGCTGTGTCTGGATCTGTCGGGATATACCCCTCCGTACAGCTGTGTCTGGATCTGTCGGGATATACCCCTCCGTACAGCTGTGTCTGGATCAGTCGGGATATACCCCTCCGTACAGCTGTGTCTGGATCAGTCGGGATATACCCCTCCGTACAGCTGTGTCTGGATCAGTCGGGATATACCCCTCCGTACAGCTGTGTCTGGATCAGTCGGGATATACCCCTCCGTACAGCTGTGTCTGGATCAGTCGGGATATACCCCTCCGTACAGCTGTGTCTGGATCAGTCGGGATATACCCCTCCGTACAGCTGTGTCTGGATCAGTCGGGATATACCCCTCCGTACAGCTGTGTCTGGATCTGTCGGGATATACCCCTCCGTACAGCTGTGTCTGGATCTGTCGGGATATACCCCTCCGTACAGCTGTGTCTGGATCTGTCGGGATATACCCCTCCGTACAGCTGTGTCTGGATCTGTCGGGATATACCCCTCCGTACAGCTGTGTCTGGATCTGTCGGGATATACCCCTCCGTACAGCTGTGTCTGGATCAGTCGGGATATACCCCTCCGTACAGCTGTGTCTGGATCAGTCGGGATATACCCCTCCGTACAGCTGTGTCTGGATCAGTCGGGATATACCCCTCCGTACAGCTGTGTCTGGATCAGTCGGGATATACCCCTCCGTACAGCTGTGTCTGGATCAGTCGGGATATACCCCTCCGTACAGCTGTGTCTGGATCAGTCGGGATATACCCCTCCGTACAGCTGTGTCTGGATCAGTCGGGATATACCCCTCCGTACAGCTGTGTCTGGATCAGTCGGGATATACCCCTCCGTACAGCTGTGTCTGGATCAGTCGGGATATACCCCTCCGTACAGCTGTGTCTGGATCAGTCGGGATATACCCCTCCGTACAGCTGTGTCTGGATCAGTCGGGATATACCCCTCCGTACAGCTGTGTCTGGATCAGTCGGGATATACCCCTCCGTACAGCTGTGTCTGGATCAGTCGGGATATACCCCTCCGTACAGCTGTGTCTGGATCAGTCGGGATATACCCCTCCGTACAGCTGTGTCTGGATCAGTCGGGATATACCCCTCCGTACAGCTGTGTCTGGATCAGTCGGGATATACCCCTCCGTACAGCTGTGTCTGGATCAGTCGGGATATACCCCTCCGTACAGCTGTGTCTGGATCAGTCGGGATATACCCCTCCGTACAGCTGTGTCTGGATCAGTCGGGATATACCCCTCCGTACAGCTGTGTCTGGATCAGTCGGGATATACCCCTCCGTACAGCTGTGTCTGGATCAGTCGGGATATACCCCTCCGTACAGCTGTGTCTGGATCAGTCGGGATATACCCCTCCGTACAGCTGTGTCTGGATCAGTCGGGATATACCCCTCCGTACAGCTGTGTCTGGATCAGTCGGGATATACCCCTCCGTACAGCTGTGTCTGGATCAGTCGGGATATACCCCTCCGTACAGCTGTGTCTGGATCAGTCGGGATATACCCCTCCGTACAGCTGTGTCTGGATCAGTCGGGATATACCCCTCCGTACAGCTGTGTCTGGATCAGTCGGGATATACCCCTCCGTACAGCTGTGTCTGGATCAGTCGGGATATACCCCTCCGTACAGCTGTGTCTGGATCAGTCGGGATATACCCCTCCGTACAGCTGTGTCTGGATCAGTCGGGATATACCCCTCCGTACAGCTGTGTCTGGATCAGTCGGGATATACCCCTCCGTACAGCTGTGTCTGGATCAGTCGGGATATACCCCTCCGTACAGCTGTGTCTGGATCAGTCGGGATATACCCCTCCGTACAGCTGTGTCTGGATCAGTCGGGATATACCCCTCCGTACAGCTGTGTCTGGATCAGTCGGGATATACCCCTCCGTACAGCTGTGTCTGGATCAGTCGGGATATACCCCTCCGTACAGCTGTGTCTGGATCAGTCGGGATATACCCCTCCGTACAGCTGTGTCTGGATCAGTCGGGATATACCCCTCCGTACAGCTGTGTCTGGATCAGTCGGGATATACCCCTCCGTACAGCTGTGTCTGGATCAGTCGGGATATACCCCTCCGTACAGCTGTGTCTGGATCAGTCGGGATATACCCCTCCGTACAGCTGTGTCTGGATCAGTCGGGATATACCCCTCCGTACAGCTGTGTCTGGATCAGTCGGGATATACCCCTCCGTACAGCTGTGTCTGGATCAGTCGGGATATACCCCTCCGTACAGCTGTGTCTGGATCAGTCGGGATATACCCCTCCGTACAGCTGTGTCTGGATCAGTCGGGATATACCCCTCCGTACAGCTGTGTCTGGATCAGTCGGGATATACCCCTCCGTACAGCTGTGTCTGGATCAGTCGGGATATACCCCTCCGTACAGCTGTGTCTGGATCAGTCGGGATATACCCCTCCGTACAGCTGTGTCTGGATCAGTCGGGATATACCCCTCCGTACAGCTGTGTCTGGATCAGTCGGGATATACCCCTCCGTACAGCTGTGTCTGGATCAGTCGGGATATACCCCTCCGTACAGCTGTGTCTGGATCAGTCGGGATATACCCCTCCGTACAGCTGTGTCTGGATCAGTCGGGATATACCCCTCCGTACAGCTGTGTCTGGATCAGTCGGGATATACCCCTCCGTACAGCTGTGTCTGGATCAGTCGGGATATACCCCTCCGTACAGCTGTGTCTGGATCAGTCGGGATATACCCCTCCGTACAGCTGTGTCTGGATCAGTCGGGATATACCCCTCCGTACAGCTGTGTCTGGATCAGTCGGGATATACCCCTCCGTACAGCTGTGTCTGGATCAGTCGGGATATACCCCTCCGTACAGCTGTGTCTGGATCAGTCGGGATATACCCCTCCGTACAGCTGTGTCTGGATCAGTCGGGATATACCCCTCCGTACAGCTGTGTCTGGATCAGTCGGGATATACCCCTCCGTACAGCTGTGTCTGGATCAGTCGGGATATACCCCTCCGTACAGCTGTGTCTGGATCAGTCGGGATATACCCCTCCGTACAGCTGTGTCTGGATCAGTCGGGATATACCCCTCCGTACAGCTGTGTCTGGATCAGTCGGGATATACCCCTCCGTACAGCTGTGTCTGGATCAGTCGGGATATACCCCTCCGTACAGCTGTGTCTGGATCAGTCGGGATATACCCCTCCGTACAGCTGTGTCTGGATCAGTCGGGATATACCCCTCCGTACAGCTGTGTCTGGATCAGTCGGGATATACCCCTCCGTACAGCTGTGTCTGGATCAGTCGGGATATACCCCTCCGTACAGCTGTGTCTGGATCAGTCGGGATATACCCCTCCGTACAGCTGTGTCTGGATCAGTCGGGATATACCCCTCCGTACAGCTGTGTCTGGATCAGTCGGGATATACCCCTCCGTACAGCTGTGTCTGGATCAGTCGGGATATACCCCTCCGTACAGCTGTGTCTGGATCAGTCGGGATATACCCCTCCGTACAGCTGTGTCTGGATCAGTCGGGATATACCCCTCCGTACAGCTGTGTCTGGATCAGTCGGGATATACCCCTCCGTACAGCTGTGTCTGGATCAGTCGGGATATACCCCTCCGTACAGCTGTGTCTGGATCAGTCGGGATATACCCCTCCGTACAGCTGTGTCTGGATCAGTCGGGATATACCCCTCCGTACAGCTGTGTCTGGATCAGTCGGGATATACCCCTCCGTACAGCTGTGTCTGGATCAGTCGGGATATACCCCTCCGTACAGCTGTGTCTGGATCAGTCGGGATATACCCCTCCGTACAGCTGTGTCTGGATCAGTCGGGATATACCCCTCCGTACAGCTGTGTCTGGATCAGTCGGGATATACCCCTCCGTACAGCTGCGTCTGGATCAGTCGGGATATACCCCTCCGTACAGCTGCGTCTGGATCAGTCGGGATATACCCCTCCGTACAGCTGCGTCTGGATCAGTCGGGATATACCCCTCCGTACAGCTGCGTCTGGATCAGTCGGGATATACCCCTCCGTACAGCTGCGTCTGGATCAGTCGGGATATACCCCTCCGTACAGCTGCGTCTGGATCAGTCGGGATATACCCCTCCGTACAGCTGCGTCTGGATCAGTCGGGATATACCCCTCCGTACAGCTGCGTCTGGATCAGTCGGGATATACCCCTCCGTACAGCTGCGTCTGGATCAGTCGGGATATACCCCTCCGTACAGCTGCGTCTGGATCAGTCGGGATATACCCCTCCGTACAGCTGCGTCTGGATCAGTCGGGATATACCCCTCCGTACAGCTGCGTCTGGATCAGTCGGGATATACCCCTCCGTACAGCTGCGTCTGGATCAGTCGGGATATACCCCTCCGTACAGCTGCGTCTGGATCAGTCGGGATATACCCCTCCGTACAGCTGCGTCTGGATCAGTCGGGATATACCCCTCCGTACAGCTGCGTCTGGATCAGTCGGGATATACCCCTCCGTACAGCTGCGTCTGGATCAGTCGGGATATACCCCTCCGTACAGCTGCGTCTGGATCAGTCGGGATATACCCCTCCGTACAGCTGCGTCTGGATCAGTCGGGATATACCCCTCCGTACAGCTGTGTCTGGATCAGTCGGATATACCCCTCCGTACAGCTGCGTCTGGATCAGTCGGGATATACCCCTCCGTACAGCTGCGTCTGGATCAGTCGGGATATACCCCTCCGTACAGCTGCGTCTGGATCAGTCGGGATATACCCCTCCGTACAGCTGCGTCTGGATCAGTCGGGATATACCCCTCCGTACAGCTGCGTCTGGATCAGTCGGGATATACCCCTCCGTACAGCTGCGTCTGGATCAGTCGGGATATACCCCTCCGTACAGCTGCGTCTGGATCAGTCGGGATATACCCCTCCGTACAGCTGCGTCTGGATCAGTCGGGATATACCCCTCCGTACAGCTGTGTCTGGATCAGTCGGGATATACCCCTCCGTACAGCTGCGTCTGGATCAGTCGGGATATACCCCTCCGTACAGCTGTGTCTGGATCAGTCGGGATATACCCCTCCGTACAGCTGTGTCTGGATCAGTCGGGATATACCCCTCCGTACAGCTGTGTCTGGATCAGTCGGGATATACCCCTCCGTACAGCTGTGTCTGGATCAGTCGGGATATACCCCTCCGTACAGCTGTGTCTGGATCAGTCGGGATATACCCCTCCGTACAGCTGTGTCTGGATCAGTCGGGATATACCCCTCCGTACAGCTGTGTCTGGATCAGTCGGGATATACCCCTCCGTACAGCTGTGTCTGGATCAGTCGGGATATACCCCTCCGTACAGCTGTGTCTGGATCAGTCGGGATATACCCCTCCGTACAGCTGTGTCTGGATCAGTCGGGATATACCCCTCCGTACAGCTGTGTCTGGATCAGTCGGGATATACCCCTCCGTACAGCTGTGTCTGGATCAGTCGGGATATACCCCTCCGTACAGCTGTGTCTGGATCAGTCGGGATATACCCCTCCGTACAGCTGTGTCTGGATCAGTCGGGATATACCCCTCCGTACAGCTGTGTCTGGATCAGTCGGGATATACCCCTCCGTACAGCTGTGTCTGGATCAGTCGGGATATACCCCTCCGTACAGCTGTGTCTGGATCAGTCGGGATATACCCCTCCGTACAGCTGTGTCTGGATCAGTCGGGATATACCCCTCCGTACAGCTGTGTCTGGATCAGTCGGGATATACCCCTCCGTACAGCTGTGTCTGGATCAGTCGGGATATACCCCTCCGTACAGCTGTGTCTGGATCAGTCGGGATATACCCCTCCGTACAGCTGTGTCTGGATCTGTCGGGATATACCCCTCCGTACAGCTGTGTCTGGATCTGTCGGGATATACCCCTCCGTACAGCTGTGTCTGGATCTGTCGGGATATACCCCTCCGTACAGCTGTGTCTGGATCTGTCGGGATATACCCCTCCGTACAGCTGTGTCTGGATCTGTCGGGATATACCCCTCCGTACAGCTGTGTCTGGATCTGTCGGGATATACCCCTCCGTACAGCTGTGTCTGGATCTGTCGGGATATACCCCTCCGTACAGCTGTGTCTGGATCTGTCGGGATATACCCCTCCGTACAGCTGTGTCTGGATCTGTCGGGATATACCCCTCCGTACAGCTGTGTCTGGATCTGTCGGGATATACCCCTCCGTACAGCTGTGTCTGGATCTGTCGGGATATACCCCTCCGTACAGCTGTGTCTGGATCTGTCGGGATATACCCCTCCGTACAGCTGTGTCTGGATCTGTCGGGATATACCCCTCCGTACAGCTGTGTCTGGATCTGTCGGGATATACCCCTCCGTACAGCTGTGTCTGGATCTGTCGGGATATACCCCTCCGTACAGCTGTGTCTGGATCTGTCGGGATATACCCCTCCGTACAGCTGTGTCTGGATCTGTCGGGATATACCCCTCCGTACAGCTGTGTCTGGATCTGTCGGGATATACCCCTCCGTACAGCTGTGTCTGGATCTGTCGGGATATACCCCTCCGTACAGCTGTGTCTGGATCTGTCGGGATATACCCCTCCGTACAGCTGTGTCTGGATCTGTCGGGATATACCCCTCCGTACAGCTGTGTCTGGATCTGTCGGGATATACCCCTCCGTACAGCTGTGTCTGGATCTGTCGGGATATACCCCTCCGTACAGCTGTGTCTGGATCTGTCGGGATATACCCCTCCGTACAGCTGTGTCTGGATCTGTCGGGATATACCCCTCCGTACAGCTGTGTCTGGATCTGTCGGGATATACCCCTCCGTACAGCTGTGTCTGGATCAGTCGGGATATACCCCTCCGTACAGCTGTGTCTGGATCAGTCGGGATATACCCCTCCGTACAGCTGTGTCTGGATCAGTCGGGATATACCCCTCCGTACAGCTGTGTCTGGATCAGTCGGGATATACCCCTCCGTACAGCTGTGTCTGGATCAGTCGGGATATACCCCTCCGTACAGCTGTGTCTGGATCTGTCGGGATATACCCCTCCGTACAGCTGTGTCTGGA